>NC_028645.1:45875558-45935073 GCF_001406875.1 Solanum pennellii | reverse complement strand
TATATATATATATATATATATACACATGAAAAGTTTAAATTTTTCCACATTGTTATATCTATGAAATGTAATGACGAATGTTAAGAGGTTAGTCTTATTCCTCTCCAAGGACGATGACGCCGGTTACGTCGAGGGGCTCTTCCCGACCATGACAAACTTGGTACCAGAGAATGAGGTTGAAATAATCTTAGGATTAATGTCTCATTAAACCACATTTATGTAAAGTTTTGTTCATGGATGTGAAGTGCGCCAAACTTATGAAACGTAGGCTATGTGACGCTTAGGAATTCTCACTTATATGTAATCATGAAGTGCCTTATGAGTTGAAAATCTATGTGTCCCTTTTACCTCTAATCCTTTTCTTGTGGATATAGGAGATTAATACAATAAGAAGGCTGCAAGAATAATGGAGGAAGATTTGGCTAATGCGGTAGTTCCTCCGCTAGAGAACAAGGTCCCTCCATAAGGAAATCAAGTGACTCCACAAGACCAAGTGTAACACCCTAAATTGAAATAAGATTAACTAGAGCTTAGTGAATGTATCTTAATTTAATTTAAAGTTAAAATGATTTATATTAATGTTCTTAGGCAGTGTGTGAAGTTTGGTTAAGTGTGGAGGTCAAACGTCCAAGAACGTCCATGACGTTCAGAAGGTGTGTCTTAGAAAGTGTTCATGTGTGTTGATGTGTTTGAGTGAGTTTTACGTGTTCGTTTTACTTGAAATTGGTTGGTGTGAGATGTTCGCAATACCTAGAAGACTATGTTTATGGGTTTAATGTCCGGGTAAGACCCCACCTAGGACCAACAAGGGGCCCCATAGAAAGGCCCAAGAAAAGGACCCATAAATGCCTTGGCAGTGTCCACCAACGAGGGCAATCGTCGGACAGTGGTCCAACCAACGGCCTGTCGAATTTACCCGTCGGTTGGACCTGCAAGGTGGGCTATCGAGGACCCAAATTGAAGATAAGGGTCAACCTATAAAACCCCACCAACTGACCGTTGGTTGCATCCGTCGATGGTGCTGCCAAAAGCTGCTGAAAAATCTGCCAAGGCTTGGGGTGTTTGGTAAATTCACCCAAAGTATTTCATGAACCTATAAAGTCATTTTAGGTTTATATAAGTATATTAAAGTGTTTCAAATCCTAAGACCTAATTTTAGACATCATTTCCTAAAAACCAACACCCCTCCCTTTCAAAAGACTCTCTCAAGTCTCCATGGAAGCTAGAAGTCAAGAAGGAAATAGGAGGGCTGTTGGTGGACGTTTCTTAATAAAAAATCATTGGGGTTTATTCTATGTGAGGTATGGTATCCATCCTTGAGCTCTCTTCCATTCAAGGATCCTCTTTCTAAAAGATTTCAAAAAGTGTTTTTCAAGCCTCACCTCTTCTATCTTAAACTTTAAATATGAGTCTTGCATGAAAACTTTTAAATGATTCAAATATGATGTTTCTAGTGTTAGTTGGTGGTTTTAATGCTAATACTTCAATGAAAACATGTTAAAGATTTTGATGAAATTTTGGCTTAAGGAATGGGTTAAATGAGCATGAATTCGTAGTCTTAGAGATTTGGTTTCTTATGGTTGATATTGTTGTTTAGATACTTCCCTAAGGACTATATTATGATGAAATGTTGAGACAAATGTTACAGGTGATGGGACCTTAGATTAAAGGGTAAGTTGGTTATGTTGTTAAGTTTTAATTAGGTAATGTTCTTGAGTGGTATGGTCCACCTTCTTGGTGGCGGTGTTTACTTGATTTGTATGAATGTAAAGTTACTTGTGTATTGTTAATGAGGCCATGAAGGCATATTATTTGAAGAAAGATGGAAATGAAGTCATTCTTGTTAATGTGTTTTATGAAGCTTGTTATGAAAAGTGTGCTAAGGATTATGTCTAAATGACATATATGATTATGTGAAGCATGTTAAAGTGTGTGATGTGATGAAAGAAGCTCTAAGCATGTGTAGAATTAAATGTAAATGAAATGATACTTATGTGCAAGGTGTTCTCACATGTACACACACAGACACTTGAATGAATGAATGAAGCTAAGTTCAGTCAAAAAGGGGAATTTTGGGGTGAACACTCATTGTGAGTAGAACTGAAGTGTTTAGTAGCAACCCCACTATTCACAAGATCTTTCTAACGTAGGTTGGAGGATAGATACCCTACGTGATTTGAGATGTGGTATCCAACATTTATCCTTAACCTTTAGTAGTGAATGTTGAGAACCCATGGGGAGTTATGCCGAGCGCCGAGAGGATATGAAAAAGAGGTGGTTACACTTTTTGAGTTTAGATGTTGTATTCCAATGTACCTCTTGAGATGAGTACTCCTCGTTAGTAAAGAATGAGTTACTTAGTAGCAATATACATATCCCTTAACTATGCGCCCACATAAGTATAGCTATTGGTAAAGCCATGTAAAGCTAATAAAAAGTAAGACCTCACCCTAGGCAAGTGAGGGAACCCTTCTCCGATAAAGGAAGTATCGGGATTATTTCTTGTTAGTTTAGGATGTTATATTCGAGGGCATAGTTCCTAATTCTTTTAACTTTGTATGAGTTGTTATTATGTGTCCCTTTCAAATGTAAAGGGGCGTGTCCCTATGATTTTTTCGTCTCCTCTTTAAGATGGCATTTGTGACTTTAGCTCAATCTTATGACCGTACAAGTTCAAGTGGTAGCCACTCAATCTCAAGACATGGAAGTTCAAGCAAATAGGAAGGTTTGAACCTGTGTTTAACAAAATGTTAGTACCAGGGCTTCCCTCTTGAGGGACTTCACATGGATGAACCCTCATATGTTCTTTGGGTCGAAAGTGAATGAGGACCCCCAAGAAATCATTTATGAGGTAGAAAAGATTCTTTATGTTATGGATTTGACTTCAAATGAAAAGACCGAGCAAGATTCCTATTAACTCAAGGATGTATCTCAAACATGGTACACCCAATGGAGAGACTATAGGGCCTTGAGAACGGACCCTATAACTTGGGAGGTGATTAGAAGGGATTTCCTTGATCTATTCTTCCCTAGGGAGAAAAGGGAGGCCAAAGTGGAGGAATTTATCAACCTTCATAAATGAGGTATAATTGTGCAAGAGTACTCCCTGAAGTTCACTAAATTATCCAAGTATGGACCTTTCTTTGTGTCTAACCCAAGAGATGAGATGATTTGCTCTGTCACGGGAATGTTCGAGGATTTGGTTGAAGAGTGTGTTTCCACAATGCTCCATGATGATATGCATATCTCTCATTTGATGTCTCACGCTCAAAAAGTTGAGGAGACTAGACTCAAGAGGAAGAATATGGAGTTTAAGAGGGCATAGTCTTTTAAGTGAGAGGTACATCCAAGGGTAGGCTTCAAATTCAATACATGCCTAGGTTCAATATGAGGATTTCCAACCAAGTTCATTCCAATAACCCTAAGGCTAAAAAGGATATGATGTCTAACCCTAAATCCAAAAGATAAGAAGTGGAAATTCACCTAGAAAGAAACCTTCTTGTGCCAAGTGTGGTAAGAAGCATTGGGGTGAGTGTCTAGTTCGGACGTGAAATTGCTTTGGGTGTGGAAAGGGTGGACATAAGGATAGGGATTTTCCAAATGTGAGGAGTCAAGAGAAGGGGAGTTTTCAAGCTCAAGCAAGTGGCCCTAGTTCCGATACTCAGAAGAGGAAACACTTTGATGCTCTACGCTCGAGGGGTGAGAAAGAGGAATCTCTCGATGTTGTCACTGGTATGTTACAAGTCTTCTTTACAAATGTTTATGATTTACTTGATCCCGGTTCTACATTATCATTTGTAAATCCTCTAGTAGCAAGAATGTTTGACGTTTTACCCGATGTTTTTATTGAACCATGTTCATTAACAACCCCGGTGGGTGACTCTGTTGTGGCTAGACGAGTCTTTAGGAGTTGTTCTATATCATTACCCTATAGAGTTACATGGTTGGATTCGGTAAAGCTTTTTATGGTTGATTTTTATGTTATTTTGGGAATAAATTGGTTTCATGATTGTTTTTCCTCCATAGATTATCCAACAAAGTTTGTTAAGTTCAATAGTCCAAATGAACCCGCCTTAAAGTGGAATGGGGTAACTCAATTCCTAGAGGTCATATCAATTTTCGTCTAAAAGCTTGTAAAATGATATATAATGAGTGTCTTTAACATATTTTAAGAGTCAAACATATTTAGTCCCACATTCCTTCTATAGAGTCTATTCCGTAGTGAGCGAATTTCTGGATGATTTTCCCAAGATTTCTCCCGAGTGGGAAATAGACTTTGGTATTGACTTATTACCGGATATGAATCTCATTTCAATCTCCGTACCGGATGGCTCCGGCTAAGTTGAAGAAGTTAAATCTCCAACTCAAAGACTTATTAGACAACGGTTAAATTCAACCTAGTATTTCACCATGGGGAGCTCTGGTGTTATTTGTGAAGAAGAAGGATGTGTCCCTTAGGATGTGTATTGATTATGGCCAGCATAATAAGGTGACTATTAAGACCAAGTATCCTCTCGGTTTGATTTGTCACTTGTTTGATCAACTCCAAGGGGAAAGCTACTTTTCAGAGTTAGACTTGAGATCAGGGTATCACCAAATTAGGTTGAGAGGTGAAGATGTACCTAAAATGGCTTTCAAACTAGGTATAGGCACTATGAGTTCCTAGTGATGTCCTTTGGTCTCATATATTCCCCAACGACTTTTATGGACCTTATGAATAGAGTGTTCCAAAATTACCTATATTTCTTTGTGATTGTATTCATTGATGATATCTTTCTATATTTGAAGAATGATGCTGATCACAAGACCATTTGAGAGTGTTATTACAAGTCCTTAAGAAACACCGACTATTTGCCAAGTATAACAACTGTAAGTTTTGGTTGAGATTGGGGGCGCTTCTTGGTGATATTATCTCAAGTGAGGACATAGAGTTCGATCCAAAGAAAAACCGAGGAGTTTAAGAATTGGGCTAGACCATTGACTCCAACTGACATTAGAAGATTCTTGGGTTTAGCAGGGTATTATAGGAGGTTTGTATTGCGTTGATTGCTTCTCCTTTGACTAGCTTGACCCAAAAGAGTGTGAAGTTTGAGTGGTTGGAGGATGTGAGAGAACTTTCCAAATTTTGAAGTATAGGATTATCCCCACTCCAGTGTTGACTTTATCGGAGGGTACCAAGGGTTTTGGGTATATTTTGATGCATCCCAAGTGTGATCGGTTTGTGTCCTTATGCAACATCAAAAGGTAGTAGCCTATGACTCTAGACAACTCAAGGTGCATGAGAAGAATTATACACCTCATGATATTGAATTAGTGGTCGTAATGTTTGATTTGAAAATATGGAGGCATTACTTTTATGGTGTTCATGTGGATTTGTATACCGACCACAAAAGTATTAAATATGTGTTTACTCAAAAGGATTTAAATCACCGATAAAGAAGATGGTTGGAATTTATTGAAGGCTTACTGCATGAGTGTTATTTACCACCACGGCAAGGCCAATGTGTTTGCGGATACTCTATGTTGTATGGCTATGGTTAGTGTGTCTCATGTGGAAGAGGGTAAGAAAGACCCAATGAAAGATGTTCATAGGTTGGCCAAATTCGGTGTTCGGTTGAAAGATTCCCCAAATGGTGGTTTTATGGTTCAGAATAACTTCGAGTGATCATTAGTTTTTGAGTTGAAGTTTAAGCAACATCTTGCCACAATATTGATGGAATTTAAGAAATCGGTATTTAAAAAGTTAAATGAGTCATTATCCTAAGAGAGGTATGGTGGAATAAGGTACCAAAATAGGTTGTGTGTACCGGATGTTGATGATTTGAGTAAAAGGGTTTTTGGGAGAAGATCATGCTTCCTGATATTGTATTCATCCGGGTGCCACAAAATTGTATCGTGAACTTAGTGAGGTTTATTAATGGGATGGCTTGAAAAGGGACATAGCAGAGTTTGTATCAAAGTGTCAAAATTGCCAACAAGTGGAAGCCGAGCATCTAATGCCTAGTGGTCTAATCCAAGAAATGGGTGTTTCTACTTGGAAGTGTGAAGAAATTAACATAAACCTTGTTGTTGGGTTGCCTCGAACAAGGAGGCAACGTGACTCCATTTGGGTTATAGTGGATAGATTGATAAAATCTTCTCACTTTATTCCCGTTAAGTCTACTTATATGATAGAGGATTATGCAAGGATCTATATTGTGAGTTTCATGGTATCCCTTTGTTAAT
Source organism: Solanum pennellii (assembly GCF_001406875.1). Lineage (NCBI taxonomy): Eukaryota > Viridiplantae > Streptophyta > Magnoliopsida > Solanales > Solanaceae > Solanum > Solanum pennellii. The sequence goes on along the minus strand of NC_028645.1, from coordinate 45,928,848 downwards.
AATATCGGATAGAGGTACACATTTCACTTCTCGCTTTTGGAGGTCTTTTCAAAAAAGATTGGGTACTCAAGTAAAGCTTAGCACCATTTTTCATCCCTAAACGGATGGTCGAGCGGACCATACTATTCAAACCCTAGAGATATGTTAATATCATGTGTGATATGCAAAGGGAATTGGGACAATCACTTACTGTTGATTGAGTTGTCCTATAACAATAGCTACCATTCGAGTATTCCCATGGCTCCTTTTGAAGCACTCTATGGTAGGAGATGTAGGTCTTCGGTTGGGTGGTTTGAGGTTGGTGAGTACTCACTCCTTGGTCCAGAGATATTCTTTGATGCTCTAGAGAAGTTTCGGGTGATAAGGGATAAGTAGAAAACAACCTAAATTCAGAAAAAGTCCTATGCCGACAATAGAAGAAGAGATCTTGAATTCGAAGTGGGTGATAAGGTGTATTTTAAAATTTCACCTACGAAAGGGGTGATGAGATTCGAAAAAAGGGGAAGTTAAGTCCTCGGTATGTGTGTCCCTATGAGGTTTTGCAATAGGTAGGAAAGGTTGCATTCTAGTGAAGATTACCTAGTGAACTATCTTCGGTTCATCCGGTATTCCATGTCTCCATGCTTAAAAAGTGTATTGACGATCCCGAGTCCATTCCTCATATTAAAGGGTTAGGTGTATATGAGAGCCTTTCCTTTGAAGAGGTTCCCATGCAAATTCTAGGTCGCCAAGTTAAGAAGATGAGGAAAAAATAGGTGGCCTCCGTAAAAGTCCTTTGAAGAAACTACCTAGTTGAAGGAGCAACATGGGAGGACGAGGCTGATATGAATTCCTTCTATACTCATATTATTTCCTAATTGAGGTTAGTAATTCCTCTTAAAATAAATAATAAATAATATGAATATTCCTTGTTTCAAACTATATGCATATTTTAGTAAAGGTTTATGCCAAAATGGTTTTTCAAGAAAAAGTTTATTTTTTTTGTTAACTTGCACTAATGGGAAATATATGTTTTCACTTCTTGAGATTTTTGGTATTCTGATGTTTTCTTGAAAAGAATATCATGGCAACTCTTCAATGTCACTTTGAGCTCATGTTGATGTTGAGAAGGTAGTTCCTCATAATGTGTTATGAAATATTGAGCTTTTATGTGTCGTAGTTCGAGATTCTATGTGTAATGCCATGTTATGTGTTAAATGGAGTTCTTAAGTACTCATATTAATTGTGACTACTATGATTTTCTATGCATGGTATTGGTTGTGCTACTAGTATTGAGTCTATCCTTCCCTTACAAATGATTTTGGTGTCAGTCAGGGACGAATGTTCCTAAGGGGGGATAATGTAGTACTACGAAAGTCCCTGACTTGATCTAAAGTCTCAGATGATGAACTGAGACTTAGAACACTTCTTGTAAGACTAAATTAATGTATTAGAACTAGTTAGGAAGTGTTAGAGTAGAAACGTCGAAGACGTCCGGAACTGGTGCACTTGAACCGGTAAAACATCTTTAGGTTTCGTGAAGGTCTGGAAGTATTGAATCAAGTCTAAAACTTGTTAAATTACTTTAAACAGGTAAACTAATGTATATAGGGTTAAAAGTTAAGGTCCGACCCCCCAAGGATCGCCCTAGGGGTCCACGAAGGGAGCTGACCTTTGGCCAAGCAAGCTGCCAAAAGGCATGAAGCAATCACACTAGTAGAAAGCCAGGCCATTGCAGACTTGGTGCACCAATGGCCAAAAATCATGTCCACGTCGCGGAAATGTAGCGCACCTTGTGGTTCAAAAATTAATTTAGAAAATCTTGCGGGAAAAGCTCTGCGTCGCGAACTGCTTCCCCGATGAAAATCTGAAATTTTGAATTCAAGTTTGACTTCATTAAAAGATCAACTTAAATGAGGGGTCTTTTCGCTATTTCAAGGGAGGGTTATATATTGATTTTCAATCAGTTTACCTCACATTCACTAACTCAAATCAAATACCCCAATCAAAACACAAAAGCTCTCACCTCTCTCTACTTTCTCTCTATATTCAACCTCCATTGAAGGTATCAAGAAGCTTGAAGAAGAAGACCAAATTCTATAGGATTTCACTCTAATTTTGTGGATAAAACTTCATTAAGGTATAAGTTCTTCACTGTTGGGTTTCCTTGTCCTAGGAGGTTCTTTCAAAGATGATTCTATATCACCCGATTCCAACGGTTTTCTTCTACGAATGAGTTTTCTTCTAAAATTAAATTGATGATTGATTATGTTAAATTGTGATTGAATATGGATAATTAAGTATATATAGTTTTGTAATTGATGTTAATTAAGGGTATTTCGTGTAGATCATGACCTTTCCCCAATTTCCCCAAATATTGGATCTTGCTTATGAAATGATGGGAATTGATGAATGTGTTGATTGTTAGTATTGTTTAAACTATTATATTTCATTCATGGACAGCCTAGGGTAATGTATTATTGGGATTGAATCTAATTGTTTAAGAATTTATGATAAACCCGAATCCCCAAACCCTAGGTTATGGATTGATGTTGAATTTTTTAGTGATGATACAATCGACTTAGTTCTTGTGTTAATTACTATTATATGATGTTATTAAGTATATTGATGGATGAATATGGTTGGTTTGATGGTAAAACCTTGAGTAAGACTTTGAAGGTGAATTGGTTTAACCTATTTATCTTGAATCCTTTAATTTAATTATGATGGCTTATACTTGACAATGTTCAATTGAAGTATTGCATGTGATTAGATTAGTTAGGTGATGGTACGATGAATAAAATTGAAATTTCTTGACTATATGTATTGTGAGATTATGATTAAGGTATGACGATATAATGTGGTTGATTGTGAATCACTTATGTGCCTTACGATGGTATGATGATAATGATGTTTATCTGACATTTGAGGGTTGTATTAAAAGGAAGTTCTCATGCAATTCCAAATGATATAATGATTATGATATACAAAGGGTTAGTCTCCTATTACCTATACTAAGTTATGATGATTAATAAAGGCTTAAAGACAATTCAAAAAGTAACTTTAGCTTAGCACGGAGTGAACTAGATATGAGAGGTGTCCCTTGCCAATGTTGGAAGGTAGAGGTTAGAATACAATGGTGCATAAAGAGGGTCTCAATCATGTCTCCAAATTATTGAGCTATGTTTCCCTAATAGGAATACTAGCCAGTGGATCCACCTAGAATGCTATGTTCATGTTTTAGTTCTACTGTGGCATGTAAACCACCTTCTTTCGGTGTAGGATTTCATAACACCGGATCACATATTTAGCTCATATGATCTTTGTCGGTTAAGGCAATTGTTTCAAAAGTAAAATGAAGTAATGAAGATGAGAGCTAACTAGGGTTACTTAAAGGTTTTTACTTAGTGTAGATAGGGGTATGTGAATCTATCTATATATTGCACATGTTGGCCTTGAGGGAAGTCCTAGGATGTTGTTCTTATGTTATTATGTGCTATAATATCATGAAATGTATAATGTTGACTTTCTATAATGTTATTCTTATATGACGTTAGTTACATTGATGAACATGGTATCGGTCTACGTTGTTATTTTTGGGGATGACTACCTATAATGATACATGTTATTAAGCAAGTCATTACTTATGATCTCCTATCTTGTTTACTTGATTGTGTGGGGTTATGGGGCTCTACATGAGCATTACACTTGTAGTCTAGGGATGGAATTGTTGGTAAGGGTCTTTTGTGTTGATGATATGACTTATTGAACATGAAATGCTAATGTGACATTATGATGATATTGTTCTTGTTTATGAAACTGCCTTGTTTTGTTGTGATCATTGTCTTGTATATTTTCTCTTGTATGTGCATAAAGGTTTTTAAAATGACTTAGCATGTTTCTAAAGAAATGGTCCCTTTCATGCATGTCTTCAAATGGTTTTATGTGCATATATCATGTAACGACCCGCAAGTACACCCTAAAAGAAGTGGGCAGTCTTGAGGCGTAACAAGGCGTACTTGACCATTTGGGGTCTTTTAAAAGCATCTTAACTATTATTCATTGCATAAGACATGAAAAGTAGTTCAAAATTAAAACTTTTCACGAAAATCATAATAATAAGGAAATATGTTTTATAAAATACTAAAGAGTAGTCTCATCGTCATAAGCCAACTTAAAAACACCACTTAAATATCTTAGAGACACAACCCTTTACTCTGAAAGAAAATACATAAAAAGTATTATGCAAGTCTTAATAGAAGAAACTAAATAGATAAAGACTATGTCCTCGAATATATGAGGACATACCGAGTCTTTAGAGAGTCGATCCCAAGCTTTGTATTCTAGACTTCCACTTGCTTCCAACCTATATTTATAGAGTATAGAATAGTATGGGGTCTAAACAAACATTGTACTAAGAATGGTTTATGCAAAAACTTGCAAAAGAGGACTTTTTGTTGTAGAGATAAAGCTTTCATGTTAATTGTGTAAATCCTCCATGAATATAGAATTAGAATAGCATATAAATCATTGTTTCGCACAAATGATGAAACTTCCATAATTTTGGCACAAAAGTACACTTTATATTGAACTCAAGCAACCTTACAATAAACTCATTTTATTTCAACTCATAGTGAACTCATGTGATCCTCAAGGCTAACTACCATAGGCTTACGTCGCACCAGTAAGAGTGCACATTCTATAACTAGACATTAAAGAAATATACTTGCATTTAAGGACTTTATATAAGTTACCTTCTCCAAGACAACCCCAAGTTACAATAGATACAATGTGAAAGTAGCATCCCATACTACTACTCCCACAAGGTGCTCCTTTGGGATTCCCTTAGATCAAGCACACCACATTCTTCATTCATAAACTTCATCATAAAATACATAACTTTTAGTTGCTTTCTTAACATTATACATTAAATCACCTAACTTCATTTATGTCACATAATGAACCATTCATACATTGCATATAAATAAACACCAAGACTGCCCTTTAAAGTGCCTACTTGTGCAATGGATAGATAGCGTCACATACAAGCACCTAACCTAAGTAGTACACCCTTTAGAAGACTTAGTTCATTACATTCTTTTGTGGGGAATAGCTTTAATCGACATAGACCATGAGAGCTAGACATGCGATCCCTGTATTAACCCCTAGCTGATGAGGGATCCCCACTTGCCTAACATAGGTTCATTCTTGAGCCTTTTCATGGGGTTTCAAATAGCTACTCCTATGTGGGCACATAGTTAAGGAATAAGGAGATTGGTTCTAAGTTACTCATTCATATTGTAGCGAGGAGAACTCATCTCAAGAGGTACATAAAACATCTCTACTCAGGAAGTGTACCCACCCCTTCTTCAAATCCTCTTAGTGATAAGAATAATTCCCCCACGGAGTCTTAGACATTCATTAACTATAGGTTAACGGTAACTATTGAACACCACAAATCAACTCACGAAGGGTATCCATATGATCATACCTTTCAAATAATCACCATTTTCATAACATTGACTCTTAAACATATCCATACTTTCATTCAACATACATCACACACTATCATTCTTTACATATGAATTTACATCACATAGACATAATCTATAAAACATATACAATTCAAACTTCATAAAGCATATTGATGTACCATGATTTTACGATTTTGTCAATGCATTTTACATAAGAGTTGTGTGTCTCTAGATCCATTATGTCGTAGTTATAACAAGTTTTATGTTTTGTTTTGCACGAAAGATGTCTAGGTTGAAAACACATAAGGCAGCTGAAAAAATGCAGAAAAACCTAATAAGGGCATCGACGGACCGTCAATTAGATGGTGACCGTCGTTGTATAGTTCTGACTAAGAGAGAAGATCACGGAAATTTAACTAAACATAGAACCACGAGCATAAATGACGGTCCTTCGATTGATCAACGGACCGTACTGGTGAACCGTTGATTTATTCAGAGAAGGCTTTAGAATTGGACTTCACAAGATTCTAAGTGTTGAACGACGGAGAAGCATCGACTGTACGTAGATGGATTGACGCACTGTACTTCTGGTCCGTTGTTTGAGTCAGATAAGGTGCTATCTGGTGAAGAAAAATAATTTCAAGTATGGAATGACGGAGGTAGTCGATTGACAGGCAGTCTGTCAATCAGGTCGTCGATTCAAGCCGCGTTTCTACACAAAACTTTTCTTATTTAATTTCAATTTTCTTTAGGACAATGTTTTATATAAATAGGGGATTAAAACTTTATCTTTTGGGGTTAGCTATTTGTTTTTATTCTTCTATTTTTTTTTTGGAGATTTGATTTTTCCATACATTGGCAATGAATCAAATTCTGATTTTTGTTTATTGCTATTTTCTTGCAATTTCAAGTAGAATTTATGGGTTTTTTCTTATTTTTAAGTAAGTTAATGAATTCTTTAGAATACTATGAATTCTGATCTTACTAGCATGGGTAACTAAATCCACACTAGGGTTTTGGGAATCATGGGTAATTAACGAAGTAATCCTAACAATTAAATAATTCTCAACTAGTGTTTTTTCTTGTATTGATAAATCTTTCACAGAGAAGTCTTTTTAACGAGTGCACGCATTAGAACTCGCTTTGTTGCGTCTTGCCAGACCAAGGTGGTAGGAATAGGAAAATAATTATCAATATAGATTTAGTGTGATACTATCTAATAGGCTAGTGTCAATTGGTGCGAAGTAATAACTAAGCCATACATCGATTATGATATCTAATATGCGGTAAAGGTAAGGGTTAATAGTTTATTCACACGTAGCCATTTGTCACAACATGTCATACATAATACGTACTGTTAGAGGACTCAGACGAACTCTTAACATTCATGATAACATGTAATCAGTTTAAATTGCAGAAAAATATAAAAACTTTAAATACTATGTGAAGTATACTTAGACATAATACATAACAGTCATGAGAACATACGTAGCGGTATTCTAAAAGCTGTCTCATATAAAAACCATCTAAAGAGTACGAATCTGGACTTAGCCAATAAAAGTCAATAAGCGATATAGGCCTTAATACGAAAGAATCCAAAGAACGTAAACAAAATCAAAAGTATTCTTAATAACTACTCAAGTATTTACAAGCTAGAGTACGAAAAGATAGCATCCCTGAACATGAGTACCTACCAGCACTTGGAGAAAGAGTTCCAAGCTTCTTCAACCGACCTTTTTAATCTTCAATATGGGTATATGCACATAACATTTAAGGACATGCATGAAAAGGATAATTTCTTAGAAAAAATGCTAAGTCATTGTAAAATCATCAAAGCACATACCATAGAACCTATACAAGTTAAGGATTCCATCTACATAAAGCATGATCATAATCAAAGATATATTATCATAGAGTCATGTTAACATTTCATATTCAGTAGATCATATAAATACAACATAAAAAACACTTACCAATGAACCCATCCCCAACCTACAAGTGCAATGGTCATGTGAAGCCCCATAACCCCACACAACCAAGTAGATAAGATAGAAGACCATAACTAAAGCTTTGCTTCATATAACTTGTAACATAAGTAGTCATCACCTCATAAAGAAATATAAACCAATGACATGTTCCTTAACGTAACCAACTTCATATAAGAGTAACAACAAGTATCATAAGCATCATACCTTTCATGTGAGCTAAACATGGAATCCGGTGTCATCAAACCCCTCACCAAATGAAGGTGGTCTACCGGCCAAAGTAGAACCAAACATGACACATATTTCTAGGTGAATCCACTAGATAATATCACATGGTTGCAACATAGTTGAAGAACTAGGAGGTATATTAGAGACCGATAGTTCCACATTACATGTCTTCCTGTATCTCACGAGAGTTATTGTGAATCTACCTTCCAATAAGGGAAGAGACACCTCTCATATCTAATCCATTGACGCTAAGATAAAGTCTTTTTTTTTATTAACCTTTAAGTCATCATTTTTCATAAATATTATCATAAGTCATAGGAGATTAACTCCTTGAATAAACATGATCATGAGCTCTTTAATATTAGATGAGAATTTTCTTTCATCATAACTCATCATTTGCGAGATTTAACATATCATAAATCATCTTGTATAAGTATAAAAGAGAATATGATAAACTTGCATTATAGTATTCTTATCGTAATCTCCAATTTTGACATATTCATAGACCAGCATATATGCATAACATTATCATACATGCTTCATTAGTATTGTGACATCATTTATACGCTAATATAAACTTCATAAATGTAATACTTTGAAAATCTAAGACGTGTTCTATAGCCTAACATAAGTGTCAAAAGGTTTATATACTATTTTAAGGTCTGTTTTCATGAATACAAGTCATTTAGGAAGTCTAGAAACCAAAATGTCCATGAACGTCTGAAAACTAGTTCAATGAGGTACTAGCGTGCCTCAGCCTATTCGACTCGCTTTTAGGAATCGGAAAATGATGCAAATTGGTGGAAGGATGTCTAAAATGTATTATTTAGTTAATATTCAAAACGTCTGGTGACGACTCCCTAAGGACCATACAAGGGCCCTTGAGACCATTTTAAAAGTGACCAAAAGTTGTTAAGGGACAGTGTGACCGACGAATGCCACCAATGGGGCGTTCCTGAATTGATGGGGTTCATATGCCTCTGTCGATGGTAACTTAGCATAAAACTTGAAAGGACTCTTTTTCATATTCTCTTAACTCATCCACTGATGTGTAGCACAGAAGGGAACAGAGACCGTCGATTGACCCACGAGGCGTCGATCGGGGTCTCGTCTGTGAGGGTTGATTTTGCTGCACGTTTCTAATTTATTTATTTAATGTTGGATTAGTTAGGAGGTTAATTATGGATTATGAGAGGTTTAATTAAGTTAGTTAACAACCTATATAAAGCCTCTATCCTAATTAGACTAACTTAAGCTCTCATAATTCCCAAACCCAAAACTCTCTTTCTTGTCTCTTTTTTCTCTCTCCCAAAAAACCCCCATTGAAGACCAAGATAGAGGTAGGTTCAAGGGATGAAAAGGGTCGAATTTCTCCATCAATATTCATCAATTTGTAATTTATGATATCTCTTTATCCTTTGGGACCACTTTCCTTAAAGGGTTTCATCATATTGATTTCAAAAGTAATTTTAAAGTGGGTTTACATCTAATACGAAATTGATGTTATGAATTACTTTATTAATGATTTATTTTGGATATTATGAATATATTAACATGTATTTTAACTCAGTTATGTTATATCATGATGAATTTGTGCAGTTTGTAGGAGATGACTTATTCCACTTAACCTAAGGTTTTGATCTTGATATGAAATGTGTAATGTTGGTTCAATTGAATTGGTTATTGGTTGAATTACTACTATATGATGTTGTTATATCAATTATGGATATATTAATATGAAATTGAGTACTATCATGATAGTTCTTGAGTAATTGATCTAGGTTATGATGTGTGTGATGATTTGAACTAAGTCTATTGTCTGAAGCTATGAACTAGTAATGGACTTTGATGTAGTGACTCAATTTGCTTTGTTATCATGTTGGTTACTATTATATGATTATATTATACCCTTGTTGGGTTGAGTTAGAGGTTTGTTGTAAGACCTTGATGAAGAATTATAAAGGAGACTTGGTAAGTCTTGTGATCTCAACTCTTTACTTCAATAATGGTTATTGTGGTTAAGTGATGATGTTGTATTGAAGTATGCCCTGTATTAGGAATTATTGGGTTAGTATGAAGTTGAATTGAAATGTCTTGACTATTGTTTGTGAGGTGTTGGCTAGGTTCTAATGTGATAAGGATGGTGATGATTTACCAATGTGCCTTATTAGGATATGAAAATGTTAATGTGCTAATCTCACCTATATTAATTATAATGAAAGGACAATACTCAGGAAATTCTTATTGAGATATGATGAGTATGATTATTTTTATACAAGGGTTAGACCCTATGACTTACAGTAAGTTATGATGATTAATAAAGATATTAACGATATTTCAGAAGGGACTCTAGCTTACAACCGAGTGACCTGGAGTGAGGAGTGTCCCTCCCACATAGGGAAGGTAGGATCACAATTGTACTCTTGAGAGTTGAGATCAAAATCCATCTATAATAAAAAGGATACCAACTATATCTCCTAATTCTTGAACTACGTTTCCCCTATAGGAATACTAGTTAGTGGATCCACGTAGTTGCTATGTTAATGTTTAGCTACTACCTTGGCAAATAGTCCGCCTTTTTTCGATGTAGGGTTTCATGACAATGAATTCCACATTAGCTCCTGTGGTCTATCTCGGTTAAGTCAAGATGTTCACAAAAGGTAAAATGAACTAAAGGAATGAACTCTAACTAAGATGACCTATGGGGTTTAACTTAGTCTAGGTAAGGGTATGGGACTGTACCTATACATTGCACTAGTTATCCTTAAGGGAAGTCTGAGGAGGATGTTCTTATGTATGCATATGCTTATAAATCTAAACGATATGCATATGGTGATCTTATATGTTAATGACACTATGTGATGTTGATTACTCTTATGAACATATATTTGGTCTATATTGCAATAGTATGATATTATGTACTCTTAATGTCATGTTATGTGAAGTTGGACATTAGTTATGGTTCATGATAGGTTTACTTGATTAAGTAAGGTTATGTGACTTTGCTTAATTATTGCACAAGTGGACTTAAAGAGGGTCATGAGTAATGATCTTACTATGGTTATGTTGAAATGTGCTCTTATTCATTCCTAATGCTATTATAACTTGATTATAGAGTTACTTTGACTATGTGTTCAATTATATGATATGGATGTTGACTTGAATAGACTTAATATTGTTGGTCTAATGATGTATGTAATACCTTGATAATAACATAGGTGAAGCTAGAGACTAACATGGTTGTAATGAATGTCTAAGGTCCCAAATTGGTCTATAATGTTGTATTGAGGCAGTGGTTAGATGACTAAGTCACCTATGTCCCTCATGTGTTGTTATATGCCTAAAATTATGTTTCATGAGATTATGAGGTTCTTACATGAGTTATTATAGTGTTTACTGTGTTGAGTTTCATGAGGTTTGGAGGTCAAACGTTCAAGAACATCCATGACGTTCGAAAAGGTTTACCTTTAAACGAGCTTGTGTTTCTTGACATGTTTTGTCGAGTTTTATGTGTTTGTTTTGAATAAAATTTATATGGGAATTCCTAAAATTGTATATGAGTATATTTGGGTTGGAAATTTCCGGGCAAACATCTCCAAGGACCACTCAAGTGTCCTTGAGGAAAGACCCTTTCATTGAGCTAAGACTGCCCAAAACTGTCCCAAATGACGGAGGTGGTAGACAGATCATGGGCCAGTCGACACCCCGTCGATGGGTGTCGTGTCTCATTACATAGGCATTGGAAAAGGCCAAGCCAAGGACCATTTTAGTCCCAAAGCACGGACAAACAGGACGGTCCATTGGTTGGGAAACGACCAGTCAATTGGCAACCGTCTGTGAGCTATGTTCCTGCACAGTTCAGTGTTAAGTGAAACGGGTAAAATGAAGTCCAAATAAGAGTCTGAGAGGTTTCCTAAGGGTATTTTAGGTACTTTAAATGTGTTTATAAGTCTTAAACACTTAGGAGAATTTATTCTTCAAAATCAAAACCCAAAAAAATCCTAGAAATACTATAGAACTCCATTAAGCCAAAACTCAAGGAAGTGCTTTGATTGGTGATTTTAGTAGTTATTCTTCATCAATTTTGTGTATTAACATCAATAAGGTCTGGTTTTTGATCCTTGAAACTCTCTTTATCAAGGAGCCAATCTTCAAAGTGATTACCAAAGACTTCTTAAAAGATGAGTTTTCTAAATTGAAATATATCTGTGGGTTCTCGCATTAGAGGTTTTAAAGAATTTAATATTGACTGAATTGTTGTTAATTAGATGATATTAAATCATTAACCTATGAACACATGCAATTGATGAACCCTAGTTTTTGACTACTTTATGGGTTAAGTGATATTGTCTTAACACTTATGAATTCTAGTGTAGTTTTGTATGGGATATTGAATGATGTAAGATTGTATTCAATTGATTCCTATTGGAATAGATTGATAAATCTATATTGAATTGACTTAGATTCATTGAGTATTAAAGTTTCTGTATTGAATTGATGTTCATGGCCATAGGTAAGGGTCTTATGATAGTAAATTGGATGATTTAGCTTTGGATTGAAGTGGTGAGAATCGATTGGTGGCATGATGCCCTAATTATCTTTATTTTATGTTAATTAGACTTGAACAATGATGTGATTGTTTAGTCCACTTATGGTTGCAGTGTTGTGTGCTTTACTTTCCATTTATGTGGCTTTGTCGGCGTTACCTTATGTATTAGGATGATCATGGACTTGTTGGTACTACTTGAAGTATTATGATGATTTGTTTAGTTTTTTATGTGAAGTATGGTCGTATTTATCTAATTGTGATTAAGTGAAACTATGTGTTCTTCTATTGAAGTTTTTAGGTGATCATGTTAGAGTATGACTATATCATTAGGTGAGTAGTATTAGAGTTGATGCATGGTTATCCTTACATGAATATATGAGTCTAAAATGGTTATATTTATAATGTTGTAGTAGTGGATAGCATGACCTAAATATGATATTTGTTGTGCCTATGTTCTTCTAGAATGATATGAATATGTGCTAAAGTAAGGTATGTTGTGTCTTGTGTTGGTAGACTTGTGTAACCTACTTGATACATGTATGAATGTTAATATGAGATGTATTGACATAGAATGCAAAAGCCTTTTAGTGTTGAATGTATGAATGAAGTGAGACCTTGAATGATGTTAAGAAGGTTATTGATGCAAAAACTTGAATCTAGTGGTAATATTATGAAGATTGAAGTAGAAAGCCGTAATAGTATCCATCTTGTAATGACTGAAGGACTTAGGTTTGATTAGCCGGAACGACATCATATCTTCCTTAAGAAATTCACAATGATCTATCTTATCGACATTGTATGGTAGCCTTAGAGGACCTGTTTGGTAGGGTGAATGTAATTTGGTTATGAACTTGATATGGAACCCCTTTGTATGAACCTTTAATTTAAATTACTCTATGATAACAAAGCTAGCACCGAGTGAGTATGGTATGGGATGTAGCTCCAGTGAAGAAAGAGACTATAGTACAAAGTAAGCCCTTCATATTCCTTAACTATATGCCTAGATGGGATGTGTCAACGTTCTACCATTGGCAAGTAGAACACCCTCCATCAGAGTAGGTTACAATCCGGATTCCATGATTTTCTACCATGGTCTATGTTGGTTATTGCCTATTCTAATCATATGGGATACCTACTAGCATTAGAGAAGTTCTATGATGTGTGGGTGGTGGTATGAGACGCTATCTAGATATTGCACAATACACTTTGAAGATGTTAGTGAGAGTCACTAGGTCTTGACAAAGACAATTACTTGAATGTCCTTCTGTCAAAAATGAGTCTTAGATGAACTAATGAATGTAATGTCGTTAGGTTAAGAAAGCATGTTAAAATTAATAAGTACTTATATAGAGTAGTTAAGGGTTGTCTAATTAAGGTGTGAAGGGGGCATAGAAATGGTCACTTCGTATCTTGTATAGATAAGTCTTAAGAATGACTCTAGTTAGGGAAGATGGTTAATTATGTAGACATTATGTAAGCATTAGGTAGTCTTAAGGATTATTTAGGTAATCTTGAAGAGGTCAATCATGGACATTATCATCTTTATTTACTTGAGTAAGTCTTTTGATAATCTTTTGAAGGGAGAATTTTATATTATATATGTTGTGGTATCAAGTGAGAACGATTCTATCTTAGGTAATCTAAAGGATCTCTTAAGTGTGTGTGAAAAGTATTGTATGGGAGGTCGTTTCACAACACACCCAAGTGAGACTTAAAATCACCTTTTGTAGGAGGATCTCATGTTCATGTGTTTGATGTATTGTAAAAGTATATATCTCATTATAGGTGGGATTAAGGAAAATTTAGGTGTCCCTAGAGAGGGTGTATGGACGGTCTCTCTTTGTCTTACATAGGTGAGTCTTTGGATAGCTTTTAGTTAGGGAATTGCATTCTACAAAGTGTCTATGATAAAGTTAAGAAAGCTCACTGTACAGTGTATAATCTTCACTGTAACAGGGATATAGGTCACTATAAGATTTCTTGAAAATGTTCTAAATTGATTAAGTAAATTGTTATGTGTTTCTAAGGTTTTAAATGTTGTTCTTATGATTATGTTTTGATATTTAAATAAAAAATATGCATATTTTCAATAAATGTCTGTTTCCATGATTTTATGCATCATGTCATACTTAGTACATGTGTACTAATTCCATGCTTTTATCTATCTCTAAAGTGATTCATTTGAGAAGATGCTTTTGGAGAGCTAATGTTGGATAAGAAGATCTTTAAATCAAGTTGAAGTATGTCCTCATTTGGATCATAGGCATAGATGTCTTTTATGTCTCTTATTGAAGTATTGTTATAGACTAGGTATTTCTATATTCGTATTGTATGGGCCGTGTCTCAAGTATTATCGAGTCTAAGATTTGATGAAATGAGACTTAGTATTTCCTATGGATTTTGTATGAAATATGGTTTATGATATTTGTGTGACAAGTTTTAATTCCGCACTAGACCTCCAAGAGGTCAAGTGCGCCGATCCACGATTTGAGAGTGAAACTTTCTTCTAGGGTGTAGTCTCGGTTCGTGACAAGCTTGGTATCAGAGCATAGGTTATGAAAGTGGTCTTAGAAATAAAAAAGTCTCATCAAGTGACCTCTAGTTGAGTCTTTACAATCGGTGTGAGAAGCGACACATCTATGGCAGAAAGGCTATAGGATGATAGATTTTCCCTTCTTTTCTACTCCTATGTTGTGCCGTACAATAAAAGTTATGAGTACTACTTTCTTATGGTTTTCATGGTGTTATAGCATGATGAATACGAGGAGGACACCATCTAAGAGAGTTAAGGAGAATGACGTGAATGAGGAAATTCCTCCTCAAGTTGAGAAATTTGAGTAAGTTCCTCAAGGTAATCAAGGTGGTCAAGTCCCGATTGGAGGTCAAGGTAATGATGTTCCGGTGGTTCCCGCGGAAATGTCTAATGGGGATATTAGAGAGGCTTTACTTACTTTAGCCTGAGCTTTGACTACCCATGTCACATATGGGTATTGTACCTAGAGTGAATGTTATGCAGAGCACTATCACATCCAGATTGAGTGATTTTGTGAGGATGAATCCTCCTATCTTTCTTGGCTTTAAGGTGGGAGAAGATCCCAAGAGTTCCTAGATTGTGTGTAAAAGTTGTTGAGTGCCATGGGGGTGACTTCTAGGGATAAGGCAGAGTTAGCTTCGTACCAATTGAGGGAGATTGCTCAAATTTTGTACACTCAATAGAAAGACAATAGGCCGGTTGAGTCAGTTCCTATAGAGTGGGAAGAGTTTAAAGAAGCTTTTTAGGAAGTATTTTCCCTGTGAGAGAAGGGAGGTGAAGGTAGAGAAGTTTATCAATATCAAGTAAGGCAGTACGAGTGTTGAGGAGTACTCTTTGAAGTTCTCTAGGTTTTCTAGATTTGCTGCATCCTTGGTGTCTAACCTTAGGGATGAGATCAGTAGGTTCGTGATGGGGTTGCCGACCTAGTGAAAAAAGAATGACATACGGCTATGCTACATGATGATATGACCTTAGCTATTCTCATGGTGTATGCTCAATCAATTGAGGAGGCTAACTTTGTAGGATTGCTAGAAACTTCAAGAGGAGTGGCTCAAGTGACCAATGTCAACCTAGGTTAAAGAAGAGGGCTCAAACTCAAGATGGACCTAGTGATCCTAAGGTCAAACTTGAGAAGGGTAGTCGTTCTCAAGGTGGTAAACCTACTTTTGATACTTGTGGAAAGAAACATTATGTGGAGTGACTATTGGGTACCAGGAATTTCGTTGGTTGTGGTAAATATTGACACAAGGTGAGTGATATTCCTACTAGAGATGGTAAGCAAGTTGCTCCTAATGTTCCAAAGGATGATTCTCCAAAGGCAAAGGCTCGTTTCTATGCACTCCGGACTAGAGGAGCAAAGCCGGATGAGGATGATGATTATGATGTTATGTTCTTGCATTTCCTTAGTGGTATGAGTTCCTTCTATATAAGGGAGTATGGTAAGTAAAGGAGTTTTTATTGTTTGTCTCATCTCTTCTATTCAACTCAATCTTGAGAGTAGAAAGTCATAGAAGTTTGATTGCATGTGCATGGTGTTTAGAAGTCTTGTTGAAATTTGATTTCATTGATTTCCTTCATTTAAAGTGTGTTTATATGGTTTTATCTTGCATAGCATTTTTTAATCATGAATTGGTTAAAAGTTGCATTTTTGAAATTTGGAAGAAGGTTCACAGTAAAGACTGCCACTTTACTGTGAGTTTTTTCAAAAACTGAGTAATTCATTCTCTGGTCTAAAATAGTTGCAATATGGTATGAATTGATGTATATGAGCATAATAATGAATATAACATGATTTTTGTTATTTAGAATGAAGGATGTGAGTTTAATGACATAATGAGTTGTAGATTTGTTTCTAACTTCTTGTTGTGTTGTGATTCTCTTAATAATGTGAAATTGATGATTCTCCTTTACTTGTGTGTTCTATAATTTGTTATGTGGTATGTTCATGAGCTGTTAAGTTGAATCTCTATTGTTGGAAGTGTTCGGAGAGTGGCAAGTGTCATTCGAGGACGAATGTTGTTCAAGTGGAGGAGATTGTAATACCTTGAAAATGACTTAGGTGACGCAAGAGCCTAACATGTTTTTCATGAAGGTATAAAGTCCTAATTTTTCTATAATGTGGTATTGTGGCAGTGGTTAGGGTATTAGGTGATTTGGAAGTCAAACGTCAAGAGACGACTAAGACGTTCAACGACTAAGTCACCTATGTGTCTCATGTGTGGTTATGTGCCTAAATGTGTGTTTCATGAGAATATGAGGTTTTAAAATGAGTTATTATAGAGTTTATAGTTAGTGTGTTGAGTTTCATGAGGTTTGGAGGTCAAACGTCCAACAACGTCCATGAGATTCGAAAAATTTTGCCTCGAAATGACCATGTATTACTTGACATGTTTTGTCAAGTTTTACGTGTTCGTTTTGGATGAAATTGATATGGGAGGTCCTTAACCCTTATACAAACATATTCGGGTTGGAAACGTTCGGGCAAACATTCCACAAGACCATCCAAGGGTCCTTGAGGAAGGACCCTATCTTTGAGGCAAGACTGCCCAAAACAGTCCCAAGCGACGAGGCAATAGACGGCTCGTGGTCTAGTTGACGCCCAGTCGATAAATATCTAGGGTAAAGAATTAGGCGTAGGAGAAGTCCAAGACAAGGGCCAGGCTATGTCCCAAACCATGGACCAACAGGACATTCCGTTGGTTGGGAAACCGACAGTCGATTGGCAACCGTCTGTGAGCTGTGTTCCTGCACAGTTCACTGTTAAGTGAAAGGGGTGAAATGGTAATTTCACCCCACGTACAAATAAGATTTTGGGAGGTTTCCTAAGGGTTTTTTGGGTCTTTTAAATGTTTTTATAAGTCTTAAACACTTAAGAGAATTTATTCTTCAAAATCAAAACCCAAAAATATCCTAGAAATACTCTAGAACTCTATATAAGCCAAAATTCAAGGAAGAGCTTCAATTTGAAATTTGAGTGGTTATTCTTCATCAATTTCGTGTATTAAAATCAATAAGGTATGGTTTTTGATAATTGAAACTCTATTCACCAAGGATCAAATCTTCAAAGTGATTTTCAAAGACTTCTTAAAAGATGATTTTTCTAATTTGAAATTTATCCATGGGTTCTTACATTAAAGGTTTTAAAGCATTGAATATTTATTGAATTGTTGTTAATTAGATGATTTAACTTAATTAACCTACGAGCCCATCTAATTGATGAACCCTACTTTTTTACTACTTTATGGATTAAGTGATATTGTCTTAATACTTATGAATTCTAGTGTAGTTTTCTATGGGCTATTGAATGATGTACGAATTGTAATAAGTTGATGTCTACTTGGTCTTATATTGATAAATCTATATTTGATTGACTTAGATTCATTGAGTATTATAGTTTTTATATTGAATTTATGTTCACGGCCATGGATAAGGGCCTTATGACATTGAATTGGATCATTTAGATTTGGATTGAAGTAGTGAGATGGGATTGGTGGTACGCTGCCCTAATTCTCTTTATTTTATGTTAGTTAGACTTTAATTATGATGTGATTTCTGCGGTCCACTTATGGTTGTGGTGCTATGTTTTACTTGAAATTTATGTGGCCTTGTCGGCGTTACTTTGTGTTTTATGATGAGCATGACTTTGTAGGCACTACTTGAAGTATTATGATGATTTTTGTAGTTGATTATGTGAACTATCGTTATATTCATCTACTTGTGATTAAGTGAAACTGTCTGTTCTTCTATTGATGTTTTTAGGTGATCATGTTAGACTATGACTATGTCATTAGGTGAGTTTTAATAGAGTTGATGCATGGGTATCCTTACATGACTATACGAGTCAATAATGGTTATATTGATCATGTTATAGTAGTGGATAAGATTACCTAAATATGATGTTTGTTAGGCCTATTTGCTTCTAGAATAATATGAAATATGTGCTAAAGTAAGGTATGTTGTGTCTTGTGTTGGTAGACTTGTGTCCCCTACATGATACATGTATGAATGTGAATATGAGATGTCTTGACTTAGGATGCTAAAGAATCATATTCTTGAATGTACAAATGACATGAGACCTTGAATGATGTTAAGAAGGTTATTGATGTTACACCTTGAACCTAGTTGTAAGGCTATAAACGTTGAAGTGGAAAGCCGTAATAGTATCCTTCATGTAATGAATGATGGAGTTAAGTTTGATTGGCTGGAATGACATCATATCTTCCTTAGGAAAGTCATGATGAGCTACCTTGTTGCGATTGTAAGGCAGCCCTAGAGGACCTCTTTTGTAGGGTGAATTTAATTGGGTTATGAACTTTATATGAAACCCCTTTGTATGAACCTTTAATGTAAATTACTCTATGAGAACAAAGTCTAGCACCGAGTAAGTATGGTTTGGGAAGTAGCTCTAGTGAAGAAAGAGACTACAATAGAAAGTAAGCCCTTCGTATTCCTTAACCATGTGCCTACATGGGATGTGTCCACGTTACCATTGACAAGTAGAAAACCCTCCATCAGAGTAGGTTACAACTCCGGATTCCATGATTTCCTACCATGGTCCATGTCGGTTATTTCCTATTCTCATCATATGGGATACCTACTAGCATTAGAGAAGTTCTATGAAGTTTAGGTGGTGGTATGGGATACTATCTAGATATTGCACAATACACTTTGAAGATGTTAGTGAAAGTCCCTAGGTCTTGTCAAAGACCATTACTTGAATGTTCTTATCTGATGAATGAGTCTTATATGAACTAATGAATGGAATGACATATAGTTAAGAAAGCATGTTAAAATTAGTAAGTACTTATCTAGAGAAGTTAAGGGTTGTCTAACTATGGTGTGAAGGGGGCATAGAAATGGTCACTTCGTATCTTATATAGATAAGTCTAAAGAATGACTCTATTCAGGGAAGATGGTTAGTTAAATAGACATTATCTAAGCCTTAGGTAGTCTTAAGAATTATTTAGGTAATCTTGAAGAGGTCAATTATTGACATTATAATCTTTATTTACATTAGTAAGTCTTTTGATAACCTCTGGAAGGGAGAATGTAATATTATGAATGTTGTGATTCTAAGTGAGAATTATTATATCTAAGCTAATCTAAAGGATATCTTAAGTTTGTGTGAAAAGGATTGTATGAGAGGTCGCTTCACAACTCACTCAAGTGATATTTAGAATCACCTTTGGTATGAGGATCTCAGGTTTATGTGTTTGATGTATTATAAGTGTGTATATCTCATTATAGGTAGTTTTAAGGATCATTTAGGTGTGCCTGGAGAGGGTGTAGTGGGTGGTCTCTCTTTGTCTGTCTTAATTGAGCCTTAGGATAGCTTTTAATGAGGGAATTGCATGCTATGAAGTGTCTATGGTAAAGTTAAGAAACCTCACTGTACAGTGGAGGAAATTCAGTGTAACAAGGATATTGGTTACTGTAAGATTTCTTAAAATTGTTCTAAATTGCTGAAATGAATTAATGTGTGTACGTAAGGTGTTAAATGTTGTTTTTATGATTGTGTTATGATATTTAAATTAAAAAGATGCATATTTCCAATAAATGTCCGTTTTCATGATTTTATGCATTATTTCTGCCAAATCTTGAAACTACACCCTAGAAGTTAGGGGCAATCTCGGATTGCAACCGGTTTACTTGACCTCTCGGAGGTCTCTTACAAGCCCTTACATATCGTTCATCGCATAAACACAGTTAAAAGTAGTGCGGAATTAAAACTTTTCACAAAAGATATCATAGTCTTTAAAAGTCTCTTTCATATAAATTCATACGAAATACTTAGTCTCAATCTTATCATCTTAAGACACAATGATACTAGAGACACCACCAAACAAATTATGAATATATTAAGTTTATTACAATACATCAATAAGAAACTTAAAAGACATATATGCCCTCGAGTCGAATGAGGACATACTTCAACTTCTCTTGAAATCTTTAGAAGAATGAAATCTTTTATGTGTTAAACACTTATATACATACTTAAAATGCCCAAAACACCTCTAAAGAATCTCCATTACTCTTATTTGGAAGAGGGGTGATATTACAAGTTCACCCCTCAACTTATGGTGAATTGCATGCAGGGAGGCAGTCCACCAACAGTGTGCAGTCGACAGACTGTTTGTCCACAAACAGACCGTCCTGTCTTTCCGCTGGTTTGTTCAGAGACTCAACAAGGGTTTCCTCCATGCCAATACTAGTCTTATGCGTCAACTGCCTCCGTGGTTTGGCTGTCTTGGGTAGGTTTGGAACCGATATATAGGTCCTTCCTCATGGACCCTTGAATGGTTATTGGGTATGTTTGCCCGGACGTTTCCAATCTAAAGATGATCATATACTAGTTTAGCACCTCTCACATGAATATCATCCAAAACGAACACGTAAAACTCGATGAAACATGCTTTGATACACAAGGTCATTACAAGGAAAACCTTTTGAACGTCCAACGATGTATGCTTAGACACACAAGGTCATTTCAAGGCAAACCTTTTAAACGTCATGGACGTTCTTATACATTTGTCCTCCAAACTTGAGGAAACTTGACACACTACCTATATATGCTATAATCACTTTTTTATGGACCTTATGACCTCATAAATCACACAAAAATACATAAAAATCACGTATGAGGAACATAAATGACTTAGTCATCGAACGTCTTAATTGTCCCTTGACATTTGACTTCCAATGCACCTAAACTCCTAGACATTGCCTCAATACCATATATTAGACATATTTAGGACCTTAGACCATAAAGACAAACATGTTAGGATCTAGTTCACCTATGTCATTTTCGGGGTCTTACAATCTCCCTCACTTGGACACATTCGTCCTCGAATGACTCTTGCCACTCTCCGAACATTTCAAAGGATGGATATTTAGCTAGAAGATCATGACCATACTATATAGCTCAAAAACAAGAATAAAACATCAATTTCACCTAGTCAAGAGATTCATAATACAACAAGAACTAGAAGGCAAATGTATAACTCATTATGCAACAAAACTCACACGCTTTATTCCAAATAGTAAAAACTAATTTTATATTCAATATCATACCCATATAAATCAGTTATAACCACATTACAACAAATTTAGACCAAAGAATCAATTAGTCAAATTTTGAAATTTTTGACAGTGAACTGGCAGAATCCTTACCGTGTATTGAACAATTTTTCTCAAAAATTCAACTTTAGGCAATTCATGATAGGAAAATGCTAGTATACAAAGTAACATCGTAAAAACATATCTTACAACATAATCATGGCTTCAAAAACTACACAATGCAAGAAGTTAATGAAATTCAATTTCAACAAAACTCCTAAACACCATACACATGCAACATGCTTCTATATCATTCTATCCCATCTTATAACCATACCCCCTCCCCCACATAGAATGAACTCATATCACTAAAAGAAATGTTACACTCGTCATCGCCATCACCATCCAGCTTCTCTACTGAAGTCTGGAGTGCATAGAAATGCCTCTTTTTTGGAGCATCATCTTTTTGAACACTAGAAGCAATTTTAGGACAATCTCTCACATTGTATCCTTACTTACGACAACCATAGCAACTCCCGATACCCAATAGACACTCATCATACTGTTTCTTGTCACAAGTGACACATATAGATTTGACATTTTGAGAACCACCTCCTTTCTCAATCTTGAACTTAGCACTCCTAGATTCTTCTTGAGATTGAGCCCTCCTTTTGAACGTAGATTGCTTTTGGTCATCAAAACCACTCCTTTTTAAGCTTCTATCCATCCTCTTAAGTTTATACTCTTCAATTTATTGTGCATACACCATGAGTCTAGCTAGGGTCATATCATCATGTAGCATAGCGGTACGACATTCCTCCCTCTCTTAGTCGGCTACACACGTCACAAAATGACTTATTTGACACAAGAGAAGGGGCATATCTATATAGCATTTATAACTTTAAAAAGTATTCCTCAACACTCATATTACCTTGCTTGAGATTGATAAACTCCTCCACCTTAACTTCCCTCCTCATAAGGGTAAAGTTCTTGACAAGAAAAGCATCCCTAAATTCTTTCAACTAAATAGGACTAGACTCCTCTAGCATATTATCCTTCCATTGAGTGTACCATATTTGAGAAACATCCCTCAATTGGTATAAACCCAACTCCACATTCACCCTAGATGTAACCCCCATAGCACTCAACACCTTATACACTCCATCAAGAAACTCTTTGGGATCCTCTCCGACCTTAGAGCAAAGAAAGATAGGAGGATTCATCCTCACAAAATGTCTTAACCTAGATTTCATAGTGCTGTACACAACATTCACCAATTGAACCATACTTAAATTCACTTGAATAGTCACGACTAGGGCTAAATCAAGCAAAGCCTGTCTAATATCCCTATTGCTCAACTCCGGGGCATCATCACCTCAACCCATAGGAGGGACTTGATCACCTTGAGCACCTTGAGGAACTTGCTCATTTTCCTCAACTTGAGGAGGAATCTACTCTTGAACCTTATTCTCCTCAACTCTCCTAGCTGATGTCTTCCTCATATTCATCTTTCTTGAATCACAAGCAAAACCTTAAGAAAAGAGTACTTATAAATTTACTATACGGCACGACATAGTAGTATAAAAGAAGGGAAACAATAGCGTCCTATAGCCTCTCGCCCATAGATGTGTCGCGACTCACACTGATGGTCAAGACTGTACTAGACGGGACTTGATGAGACTTCTTGATTCCTAATACTACTTTTACAATCTATGCTATGATACCAAGCTTGTCAAATATCGAAACCACACCCTAGAGTATAGGTGCAATCTCGGATTGCAACCCACGTACTTGACCTTTCGGAGGTTTCGTACAAGCCCTTAGATATTATTCATCACATAAACACAGTGAAAAGTAGTGCGGAATTAAAACTTTTCACAAAACATATCATAGTGTTTAAAAATCTCTTTCATATAAAGTTATAAGAAATACTAAGTCTCAATCTCTTCATCTTAAGACACAAAAATACTTGGGACACAGCCCATACAAAATACGAATATGCTTAGTGTATTACAATACTTCAATAAGAAACATAAAAGACATATATGCCCTCGAGTCAAATGAGGATATACTTCAACTGCTACTGAATGATGGTACCATCCAAGTTTTCACTTCCCAAAAGATCCTCACCCACCAAGAACATAGAGATATATAAAAACATGGATTAGTACAACTACATGTACTAAGTAAGACATAATGCATGAAAATCAAAAAAATGGACATTTATTGGAAATATGCATCTTTTAATTTAAAATTCATATTATAAAAAATAAAAACAATATTGATCAACTTAGAAACACATAAGATAACATTAAAAAAAAATATCATGATTTTTGAGTCACAATACTATGAACCCATTTCACTGTACACTGAAGTTCTTCACAGTTACAATGAAGTGCTTTCTTTTCCATTTTAGCATTCCCTAGAATGTAGTCTCCTTACTAAAAGCTATCCTAAGACTCACTTAAGCAACACAAAGAGAGATCGGCCATACAACCTCTCTAAGCATACCTAAATGACCCTCAATAATACTTATAATGAGGAACATACAGACTTACAAGACATCAAACATAAAGATATAGATAATATGACATTCTCCTTCCAAAGGCTATTATAAAATCTACTTAAGTAAACAAAGAAGATAACGTCCATGACTGACCTCTTCAAGATTACCTAAGTAATCCTTAAGACTACCTAAGGCTTAGATCATGTCCACATAATCAACCAACTTCCCTTACTAGAGTCATCCTTAAGACTCATCTAGATAAGGAAAGAACTAACCATTCCTATGCCCCTTCACACCTTAACTAGACAACCCTTAACTACTCTAGATGAGTGCTTATTCCATTAACAAACTTTCTTACTTAACTTAAGTCATTACATTCATTAGTTCATTTAGAAGACATTCAACACATAAAGGACATTGAAGTCATCATCTTGGACAAGACCTAGGACTCTAACTAACACCTTCAATGCCTATTGTGGAATGTCTAGAAAGCGTCCCATACCACCACCTAAACTTCATAGAACATCTCTATTGCTAGTAAGTATCCCACATGATGAGAACAAGCAATAACCGACATAGACCATGATATCAAGACATGGAATCTAGAGTTGTATCCTACTCCAATGAGGTTGTTGTACTTGCCAATGGTAGAACTTAGACACATCCCATGTAGGCACATGGTTAAGGTATATGAACGACATGCTTTGTATTCTAGTCTCACTCTTTAACTAGAACTGATTCCCTTACCATACTCACTCGGTGCTAGCCTTCTTTATCATAGGTTAATTTACACTTAAGGTTCACATAAAAGGGTACCATAATATGTTCATAACCCAATTACATTTACCCTACCAAAGAAAGATCTACTAAGGCTACCACACAATGGCGACAAGAAGCTGATGATGACTTTCCTAAGGACTGATATGATGTCGTTCAAGAAAATTAACCTTAATATATCATTACTTTACTTTGAAGGATACCATTAGGGCTTACGACTTCAACATTCATAACCTGACCACTAGGTTGAAGGTTTTCACATAGAAGACTCTCTTAACATAAATTACGGTGTCATGTCATATACATACAAGACTAAGAGTTTTAACATCCTAAGTCAGGAAATCACTTATTCACATTCATTTATACCTCAGGTAAGGGACACATGTCAATAAAGACAAGACACCACATACTTCACTTTAACTCATAATACATATCATTCTACAAGAACATAGAAATTACCCTTATTATCTTCATGTAATCCTATATACTATCATATCAACATAATTTTGACCATCATTTAACCAATATAGTCAATTAGGAATAACCAAGACTCAACCCTAAGACTAGGCACACAAGGTCAAAATCATAGTCTAACATGATCACCTAACTAACATAAATAGAAACATACATATATGACTTCGCTTATAGATATATATTTTCATGCTTAACATAATCAAATACACAAATATCCACATTACTTAAAGTAGTGCCGACAATGTAAGGATAATCATATTGAATAAAGTAACGCCGGCAAGGCCACATTAATTGCAAGTAAAACACATAACACCGCCACCAAAACTGGACAATACCAATCACAACATAATTGAAGTATGATTAACATCAGAATAAAGAAAACAAGGAAGCATACAACCACTCCATCCTCAACACCTCAATTGGATGCTAAATCATCCAATTCAATACCATAAGCCCCTTATCAATGGCCATGAACATCAATTCAACATAAAAACTATAATAATCAATGAACTAAGTTAAATTAAAGGTAAATTTCTAAATCTAATAAAACCTAGAGTTCAATTGAATGCAATTATTACATCATTATATAGCCCATAGAATCAAGATCATAATTCACCAACATTTGTCAATATCAAGTAAACCATAACATAGTAAAACGATAGGGTACATCCAATTCATAGGTTAATAGGTAATTTAGGTTAAAATCATCAGTACAATAACAATTTAATCCATAATAAACGTTTATAACAAATTGATCCAAGAACCCATGGTAGAATCATGAAATTGGGCAATTCAACTTTGAAAACTTTAGAAAACTTCTTGAGAGTTGGGCTCCTTGATGAACAGAGTTTCAAGGATCAAAATCCATACCTTGATGAAGATAATTCTAAACTTTGATGATGAATCTTCACTCAATTCGTCACACCAAGATCTTCTTTGACTTTGGACTTCAATGAAGTCTTAAGGAATTTCTAAGGGATTTTGGGGTTTGGATTTACAAGAATGAAATCTTCTAACTGTTTAACACTTATATAGATTATTAAAATAACCAAAATACCCCTAAATAACCTCAAATACTCTTATTTGGAAGTGCAGTGAAATTACTAGTTCACCCCTCAACTTACAGTAAACTGCACGTAGGGAGGCAGTCCACTAACGGTTGGCAGTCGACGGACTGTTTGTCCACAAACGGACCATCCTGTCCTTCTGTTGGTTGGTTCAGACAATCAACAAGGGTCTACTCCCTCCCAATAATGATTCCCAATCGATGAGACCAACCAAAGGGGCATCAATTGACCCAGTGAGCGTCGACTGCCTCTATGATTTGGGCTGTCTTGGGCAGCCCTGGGACCTATTTTTGGGTCCTTCCTCAAGGACCCTTGGATGGACCTTGGGGATGTTTTACCCTGAATTTTCCAACCCAAACATGATCATATACGTGTTTATCACCTCTCACATGAATTTCATCCAAAACAAACACGTAAAACACAACGAAACATTCTTAGACACACATGGTCATTTCAACGCAAACCTTTCGAACGTCATGGACGTTTGACCTTCGAACTTCAGGAAACATTATACACGGCCTATATATTCTATAATAACTCATTTGAGGACCTTATAAACTCATGAATAACATATAAACACATAAAACCACAAATGAGGCACATAAGTGACTTAGTCGTGGAACGTCTTGGTCGTCCCTTGTTGTTTAACTTTCAATGCTCCTAAAATCCTAGACAATGCCTCAATAAAATATATTAGACCTAGTTAGGGCCTTATACAATCAAGACCAACATGTTAGGATGTAGTTCAACTAAGTTATGTTCGGGGTCTTACAATTCATACTTAGTACTAAATCCATGATTTTATCTATCTCTAAAGTGATTCATAGGTGAAGGTGCTTTTGGAGATCTTATATTGGATTAGAATATATTTCAAGAAAGTTGAAGTCTGTACCCATTTGACTGGAGGGCATAGATGTCTTTTATGTCTCTTATTGAAAAGTATTATAATAGACTATGTATTTCTATATTCTTATTTAATGAGAATTAGTATTTCTTATGGATTTTAGATGAAACATATTGAAATATATTTTGGGATATTCGTGTGAAAATTTTTAATTCCGCACTATTTTTCATATGTTTATATGCGATGAACGACACAGAAGGACATAACAAGTCCTTCGAGAGGTTAATTATGTCCAAAGTTTGAGATTGTCACTTTCTTCTTAGTGTGGTCTCGGGTAGTGATAATGTACATACCTTTGTGTTAAGGAATATATCTTAATGATTTGTATGGTCTTGTTGAATGTGCATAAAGGTTTTCAAAGTAAATTGCATAGTTTATTGTAATGTTCCTTTTCAGCATGATTTGATAATATATGTGTATATGTATCAAACGTAGTACAAGTTGGGTACTAACCCCATTTCTTCCTTTTACCATTCATTTTATGTTCCGGTTGTTGACGGTCTTTTGGAGATGAATTTTGATGAAGACTTCGAATTCTTAATCATCCAAGTTGGGTAGGTCTTCACGTTTCGAGGGCAATGCCACTATCAAGATTACTATGTTGCTATAGTTTTTAAACTCTTATGTTCTTTTCTTTTCATTTTGATACTAAACATTGTATGACCGTTATGCGGTATTATTTTATTGATGTATGTGCTAGGCCCAAAGTTTTATACTCTTATTAGATGGTTATGATATGAGACAATTATTTGAGACTATGTTATATTCTATATAGATATATATGTACAATAAAAGTATTTTGCTAAGAAATTATCATATCCGAAGGTTCTATGTATTTTCGATATAACTATACTACGTGTATATAGAGGTCTATGTAAACCCCAATGTAGCAGTGGTAAAATGTTTTAAATTTCTGCTAATTTTGACATATTAATGTAATGATGTAAGATAAGATTCCAGTATTAGTGTCCTCAAAGAGAACGACAACGCCGGTTGCATCTAGGGGGTACTCCCCAGATATGAAAAACATGGTAACAGAGCATCAAGTTGAATATATTTGAGTCGATGTCTCTCTCAACCATGTCTATGTAGGTTTGTATTCATAATTGTGTAGCATTCAACACTTATGAATTGGAATCTATGTGATGCTTAGGAAGCTCTCACTTTCTTGGAAGTCCAATATCGTGCCTCTATAGTTTAGATCTATGTGCTTTTAGCATCAACTTATTTTATTGTCATTATAGGCAATGAATACATCACGGACACTTGAGAAAGAAATTTTTAATGACGGAATTCCTCCCCATGGTGATCAAGTTCCTTCTCTTGAAGAAGATGTTAATGATTACCAAGCTTCGATTGATCCTCCTTTGACGGATAGTAACATCTGGGCTGCTATATTCCAAATGGCCCAAGCCATTACTACCAAAGCACAAGACTCCACTTCTCAAGCTCAAGGAATGACATTCCAATCTAATCTGGAGGTTGTACCCCAAGCAAACCAACAAGTTGCTACTATGGCCTCCCGTTTAAGGCATTTCACTAGAATGAATCTCCCTATCTTCTATGGGTCCAAGGTTGAAGAAGACCTCCAAGAGTTCATTGATGAAATATACAAGTCCTTTATGCTATGTGGTTTTCTACAAGTGAGAAGGCCGAGTTAGCCACTTATCAACTCAAAGATGTGGCACAAGCTTTGTACGTCCAATGGAGAGATATAGGCCTTTAAGTGGTTGACCAGTGACTTGGGAGGTATTACAGAATGCTTTTGTTGAAAGTATATTTCCTAGGGATAACAGGGAATCCAAGGTGGTGAAGTTCATCAACCTTAGTCAAGGAGGTATGAGTGTTCTTGAATATTCTTTGAAATTTACTATATTGTAAAAGTATGCTACTTCTTTTGTTTCTGATCTTAGAGATGAAATGAATCGCTTTTTGACGGAAGTGTCAAATGACTTGCAAGAGGAGTGTCATTCGGATATGCTACATGAAAATATGAACATTTCTCATCTCATGGTTCATTCTCAACAAGTGGAAGAGACAAGGGCTAAGAGAAAGAGTAGAGATGCTAAGAGCGTAAGGTCATTTTATGCTGGTTCTTCAAACGGTAGGATAGATATCCAAGACAAGCCTAGATTCAAGAAAAGGGTTTCTAACCAAGTTCCTTCAAAATTCTATAAGGCTAGGGAAGAGAGGCTGTCTAACCCCCATCCCAAAAAGAGAAGGGATATTAGTTCACCAACAAAGAAGGCAACTTGTGAAAAGTGTGGTAAGAAGCATTATGGTGATTGTTTTAAGGGAGTGGATAATTGTTTTTGTTGTGGTAAAATTGGAAAAAATGTTCGAGATTTCACAAATGTGAAGGGGAAAGACAAGGATAGTGGGCAAGCAAGTGGTTCTAATGATGCTCCTAAGAAGAATCACTTTTATGCACTTTGCTCAAGGGGTGAGCAAGAAACTTCTCCCGATGTGGTGACCGATATGTTAAAAGTCTTTTCCATTGATGTATATGCGATACTTAATCTGGGTGCTACATTATCTTTTGTTACTCCCTTGATAGATAAGAAGTTTGAGATCTTACATGTTATTCTAAATAAACCATTCATTGGCCCCGGTAGGGGAGTCGGTTGTTGCAAAGAGTCTGTATAAAAATTGTCCTATATTATTTCCCAATAGAGTTACATATGTTGAACTAGTAGAAGTTGATATGTTTGACTTTGATGTCATTTTGGGTATGGCTTGGTTTCATGGTTGCTTTGCCTCTATAGATTGTAGAACAAGGGTACAATTTATTGTTTGAAAGCTTGTAGAGGGTGTTTATACCAAATAGTAAGAGTCTAAGATTTAGACTCTGAAATTCCATCCATGGAGTCGGTCCCCGTAGTGAGGGAATTTCCGGAAGTCTTTCCTAATGATCTTCCCGGTATTCCTCCTGAATGGGAAATTGATTTTTGTATCGACTTTTTACCTGATACAAATCCTATTTCACTTCCTCCTTATCGGATGGCTCTAGCCGAATTGAAATAGTTGAAGGCTCAAATGAAAGACTTACTACACAAAGGTTTCATTAGACCTAGTATTTCTCCATGGGGTTCTCTGGTTTTGTTTGTGAAGATGAAATACGGTTCCCTTAAAATGTACATTGAATAACGCCAAATCAATAAAGTCATTATTAAGAATAAGTATCCTCTCCCTCGGATTGACAACTTGTTTGATCAACTCCAAGGGGCAAGCTACTTTTCAAAGATTGACTTGAGATCGAGGTATCACCAACTTAGGGTTAGAGGTGAGTATATAACCAAACGACATTTAGGACTTGATATGGTCACTATGAGTTCTTAATAATTTCCTTTTGTCTCACTAATGCCCCGACGACATTTACGGATCTCATGAATAGGGTGTTTCGAAGTTACCTATATTCATCTTTCATTGTCTTCATTACGACATCTTGGTATATTCAAAAAATAAGGGTGAACACATGGACCATTTGAAAATGGTGTCACAAGTTGGGGTGGATCCAAAGAAAGCCGAGGCGGTGAAGAATTGACATAGACCATTGACTCCAACTGACATTAGGAGTTTCTTTGGTCGATAGGGTTATTATCGGAGGTTTGTGGATGGTTTTGCATCCATTGCATCTCCCTTGACTACCTTGAACCAAAAGGGTACAAAGAGTTTCACTGTATATTGGGATGAATCCCGAGTGGGTTTAGGGTGTTTTTATGAAACATGGGAAAGTAGTAGCCTATGCTTCTAGACCACTTAAGGTGCATGAGAGGACCTATCAACTCGTGATCTTGATTTAGCGGCCGTGGTTTTTTCCTTGAAAATATGGAGGCATTATTTGTATGGTGTTCATGTTTATATGTATACCAACAACAAGAGTCTCCAATATATGTTTACTCAAAAGGAATTGAATCTCCGACAAAGAAGGTCATTGTAATTTTTGAAAGATTACGACATGAGTGTTCCCTATCACCCCGGCAAGGCCAATATGGTTGTGGATGCTCTAGCTCATATGACCATGGATAGTGTGTCTCATGTACAGGAAGCCAAGAAATACCTAGGGAAAGATGTTCATAGGTTGGCTAGATTGGCTGTTAGGTTGGAAGAATCTCCGAATGTTGGGTTTATGGTCCATCATAACTCTGAGTAATCGTTGGTAGTTGAGTTGAAGTCCAAACAAAATCTTCATAAACCATTGATGGATTTGAAGGGTCGGTTCTTAGCAAGCTTAATCAGTAATTCTCCTTATGGGGGGGGGGGATGGTGTCTTGAGGTATCAAGGAAGGTTGTGTGTTCCCAATGTAGATGTTTTGAGGAACAAGATTTTTGAGGAAGCTCATGGGTCCCGTTACTCCATTCATTTGGGTCCTACAAAGATGTATCATGACCTTAGGGAAGTGTTTTAGTGGAAAGGTTTGAAAAAGAACATATTGGAATTTGTTGTAAAGTGTCAAAATTGCCAACAAGTGAAACCCGAACACCAAAAGCCATGTGGTTTACTTCAAGAAATCAAAATTCCTACTTTAAAATGGGAAGACATCAATATGGATTTTGTGAAAGGTGTGCCTCGTACACAAAAGCAATATGACCCTATATGGGTGATTGTGAAAGGTTGATCAAATCCTCTCAATTTATTCCCGTCAAGTCTACCTATTTGGATGAACATTATGAAAGGATCTTGATAGATAAAATTGTGTGTCGCCATGTTATTTTTTTTATCCATAATATCGTATAGGTGTGCACAATTCACATCTAGGTTTCGGAGGTAATTCCATCATGGTTTGCAGACCAAGGTGACGTTAAACACTGCTTTTCATCCTCAAACGGATTGTCAAGCGGAGCATACTATTCAAAACCTTGAGGATATGATTAGATATTATATTATTGATTTTTAGGGAAATTGGGATAAGCATTTACCTTTAGTGGAGTTTGCTTACAATAATAGATACGATTCATGTACATCCATGGCTCCTTATGAAGCTTTGTATGGTAGGAGATGTAGACCTCCAATTGAATGGTTTGAAGTGGGTTTCTCAACTTTTTGGGTACCAATTTGATTTACAAGGCCTTGTATAAGGTTCATAATATAAGGAACCGGTTGCACACATCCTATAGTTGGCAAAAGTTTTATGCTGATCATAGGAGAAGGGATTAGAGTTTGAAGAAGGTGATAATGTTTACTTGAAAATTCCGCCTATGAAAGGGGTGGTTAGAATTGGAAAGAAAGGAAAGTTGAGTCCTCGTTATGTGGGCCCTATGAAGTCTTGCAAAAGATTGGTAAGGTGGCATATGTGTTGAAGTTGCCTAGTGAATTGGCTTCGGTTCATCAGATTTTCCATGTTTCTGTTCTTATGAAGTGTATCGGTGATCCCGAGTCTATTCTTTCTATTGAGGCTCTTTGTGTGAAGGATAACCTCTCCTATGAGGAGGTTCCATTTTAAATCCTTTATAGACAAGTAAAGTCGTTAAGGAACAAGGTTGTGGCTTCCGTAAAGGTGTTATGGAAGAATTACCTAGTTAAGGGTGCACATGGGAGGTCGAGGCCAACCTAAAGTCCCGTTACCCTCATCTATTGGATAACTAAGGTTAGTTGTTCTTAATAATAATAAAAATAATGACTAAAAATTGATGTTGCTTGAATTTGGTGATGTTTTGCAAAAATGTGCATTTTTGATGTCATTATAGTGAAATTACAGTGAAATTGTGCATATTGACTTTAAATTTTGCAATTCTTATTGTTTTGAGTTATGTTGTGGATTATGATATGGTGAGTCTTTATGAAATGATATGTAGCCTGTTTGTAAGATGAACTTTGGCATAATTGACTCATATATGATATGTTGAGCTCTTGTTGTTGTGAGACGGAATTCCTCATAATGTGATTTTGAGACTTATGTGTGGTAATTGACGTTTTGAATTTGCTTGTCTAAATGATATGATTTATGTTGTTATTTATTATTTTTGGTTGGGCTGCTAGTCTTGAGTTTGTTCCTTCCTTCAAAAGATTTTAGTTTCATTCGGGGACGAATGTTCCGGGGGGGGGGATAATATAANGGGGGGGGGGGGGAGAGAATGTAACTCATCGAAAATATAAGATGTGTTCTAGAGCCTAACATAAGTGTCAAAATGTATAGAAACTGATTTAAGGTTTATTTTAATTAATATAAGTAATTTAGGAAGTCTAGAAACCAAAATGTCTGAGAACATCAACGACGTCCGGAAACTAGTTCAATGAGGTACTAGCATGCCTTAGCCTATTTGACTATCTTTTAGGTGCCGGAAAATTCTGAATATTGGTGTAAGGGTGTCTAACATGTATATATTTAGTTAATTTTTGAAACGGCTGGATACAACTCACCAAGGACAAACCAAGGTCCCTTGAGGAGAACCCTTGCAAAAGTTACCAAAAGCTGTCAAGGGACAGTGTCAACAAATAATGCCACCAATGGGCCATTGGTGAACTGATGGGGTGAAGATTCCTTCGTCGAAGGTGACTTAGACAAAATCTTGGAAGTCCTCTTTTGCATAGTCTCTGAACTCATTGAAGGATGTGCAGCACGGAAAGAAGCAGTGGTCGTCGATTGACCCACGAGGCATCG
This sequence comes from Solanum pennellii, assembly GCF_001406875.1. Lineage (NCBI taxonomy): Eukaryota > Viridiplantae > Streptophyta > Magnoliopsida > Solanales > Solanaceae > Solanum > Solanum pennellii. Next base: position 45,894,714 of record NC_028645.1, on the reverse strand, counting down.
ATTGGGGTCTCGTCTGTGAGGGGCTGGTTTTGCTGCACGTTTCTATTCAATTCATTTAATTAGTTGGATTATTTAGGAGTTTTATTGGGGTTTATTTGAGTTCCAATGAATTTAGTTACCCCCCTATATAAATCCTCTAACCTAGTCATACTAACCTAAGCTCTCATAATTCCTAAACCCAAAACTCTTTTCCTTCTCTCTTCTTTCTCTCTCCCAAAGAAGCCCCATTGAAGACCAAGCTAGAGGTGGGTTCAAGGGCTGCAAAGGGTAAAATTTCTCCATCAAACATTATCAATTAGTAAGGTGTGGTATCTCTTTCACCTTTGAGACCTCATTTATCAAAGGGTTCCATCAAATTGATTTCAAAAGTTGAGTTTTCAAGTGGTTTTTCATCCAATACGAAATTGATGTTACTAATTAGTGTGTTTATGATTCATTTTGAATATTATGAATACATTAACATATATTTTAACTCGATTATGAATCGGTCTATTTTGTAGAAGATGACCTATTCCCCTTAACCCTAGGTTGTGATTTTGATTTGAATTGTGTAATGTTTGTTCAATTGAATTGGTTATTGGTTAAATTACTACTAGATGATGTTATTTTATCAATTATATATATATATATATATATATATATATATATATGAAGATGAAATTGAGTCCTATAATTCTAGTTCTTGAGTAATTGATCTAGGTTATGATGTATGTTATGGATTAAACCTAACTCTATTATCTTAAGCTATGAACTGGTGATGGATTGTCATGTGGTGACTCAATTGTCTTTGTTATCGTGTTGGTTTCTGTTATTTGATTATACTATACCCTTGTTGGGTTGAGTTAAGGGTTGATGGTAAGACCTTGATGATGAATTATGAAGGAGACTTGGTAAGTCTTGTGATCCCAGCTCTTTACTTCAATGATGGTTACTTGTGACTAAGTGATGATGTTGTATTGAAGTATGCCTTATATTAGGATTTATAGGGTTGGTATGATGTTGAATTGAAATGTCTTGACTATGGTTTGTGAGTTTTTCGCTATGATGTAATGTTATAAGGATAGTAATGATTTACCCATGTGACTTATTATGATATGAAAATGTTAATGTGCTGACCTCACCAATATGAATTGTAATGAAAGGACAATACTCATTCTATTATTATTGAGCTGTGATCATCAAGATGGTTATACAAGGGTTAGAACCTATGACTTAAATTAAGTTATGATGATTAATAAAGGTATTAAAGTCATTTCAAAAAGGACTCTAGCTTAGCACAGAGTAAACTAGAGAGGAGTGTCTTTCCCAAATAGGGATTTTAGGATCATTATTGTAATTTTTAGATTGGAGATCATAATGCATGTAAAATAAAAGGATCCTAACTATATCTCATAGTTCAAGAACTACGTTGCCCCCAAAGAAATACTAGCTAGTGGATCCACATAGGTGCTATGTTCATGTTTGGGTAATACCTAGGCAAGCAGTCCGCCTTGTTTCGGTGAAGGGTTTAATGACACCGGATTCCACATTAGCTCATGTGGTAGATGTCGGTTAAGGCAAGATGTTCCCAAACGGTAAAATAAACTAAAGGAATGAACTCTAACTAAGATGGCCTATGGGGTTTAACTTTGTCTACATAGGGGTATGAGACTCTATCTATACATTGCACTAGATTGCCTTAAGGGTTGTCTTAAAAGGTTGTTCTTATGTATGTATATGCTTATAAATGAAAATAATATGTATATTATGATCTTACATGTTAATGATACTTTGTGATGTTGATTACTCTTATGAACATGTATTTGGTCTACATTGCTAAAGTATGATATTATGTACTCTTAATGTTATCTTATGTGATGTTGGACATATATGGTTCTTGATAGGTTTACTTAATAATGTATGGTTATGGGGCTTTGATTAAATATTGCATAAGTAAACATAAGGAGGTTCACGAGTAATGGTCTTGCTTTGGTTATGTTTAAATGTGCTGTTATTCATGCTTCTTGCTATTATAACTTCATGATAGAGTTACTTTTACTATGCGTTCAGTTATTTGATATGCATGTTGACTTGAGTAGACTTTGTATTGTTGGTCTTGTGATGTACATGCCTATGACTTAAGGAATATGTCTTATTGATTGGAATGGTATTGTTGAATGTGCATAAAGGTTTTCAAAGTAAATTGCATAGTTTATTGAAATGTCCCTTTTTAGCATGATTTGATATTATTTGTGCATATGTTCTCATACTTATTATAAGTTTTGTACTAACCCCATTTATTCCTTTTCCCAAACATTTTAGGTTATGGTCAGTTAAAGTGCTTTTGCAGAAGACTTTTGAAGAAGGCTTGGAGTTCTGAATCATCCAAGTTGGGTAGGTCCTCACTTTCCGAGGGAAATACCACTATCAAGCTTATGATGTTGCTTTAGTTTCTAAGACTCTTACGTTCTTTCCTCTTCAATTTGATACCAAACATTGTATGACCTATATGTGTCTTATTGTATTGATGTATGCGATAGGCCCAAATTGTTATAATCTTATTAGACGGTTAAGAGATGAGAGGACATACTTCACGCAGAAATCTAACATTATAAGTCAAACACTATAAAATATACACCTAATCAACCATAGAATACCATTATTTTTCATCAATAGTCATACATTTAGAGTTAGGAAGAAATACCTTTTGTTAAGTAAAACCCCTAGGTCTTTAATTTCTTGAAAATCATCTTTGAGAGGACCCCTTGCGGAAAGGAATCCCTCGAGTGAAACACCCACACCTTATTGACGAATAATCCACAAATATGGATTGAAAAACTTGAAGTGTTCGTCTTATTCCTTAAGATTTTCTTGTTCTTCAATGGAGTTTGGAAAAGAGAACGTTCTTGAGAGAGATGAGAGAAATTCGTTTAATTTGGTTTATTTGTATAAAAAGGATCTAAAGCTGACCTAAATTCAATATGTAGTTGTCCCACAAAATACCCAAAAGATCCTTCACATAAATGGGTCTTTATATGAAGTTAAATTACCAAAAATATGACTTTAACGAATCTGGGAAGTGGTTGTGGGTCACGGGGCCAATTCCCATTCTATTTTCTTAATTTTGGGTCAAGGAAGTGATCCTCAATTCAGACTCGCATCGTAAGGCTGCCTCTCAAGTCTTGGCTGTGGGCTGTGCCTCACGCAGCAGCCCTTCCAATCTGCCTGCTTGCAGGCTGCTTTCACAGCCTGCTCACCCAAGTTTGGGTCCTTCCCAAGGACCCTTCGAGTGGTCTTTCGGGTTCCATTACCGAACCTTTGGACCCTTTTTACAACATATTACTTATTTGGAGTATTTTTACAAGTTTTGGACTTCATTTGACACTTCGAAACCTTCACCAAACATAAGGACGTCAACTAGTTCAAATTAGCTAGTTTCCGGAGGTCAAGGTCTTTCTTTGTGTTTTGGTTCTAACCTTTTCTAAATGAGTTTATTACATTAATATAGGTCTGGAAACATCCTTTTAAACATTATTCAATAGATTAATCTTTAGTCTAAGCCATGACATTTTCTTAGTGTTACATTATCCCCCCCCCCCATTAGGAACATTCGTCCCCGAATGACACTACAATCTTTTTGTAGGGCAAGGATAGACTCAATACTAGTAGACAAACAACAACAACATAAAATCCTAATGAGTAATAGCTATTAGGAGTACTTCACAACTCCTTTCAACACATATCACAACTTTACAAGTAATACTCGGTTCATGATGCACAACTTATAAAAGATCCATATTCATAAAACATAGTGAAGAACTTCCTTCAACATTATCATGAGCTCAAAATACATTAAGGAGTTATCATGCTATCATTCTTCTCAAGACAACAACAAAACAGCAAAATCTCAAGAGGACACATGCATACAGATTTCATATACGTGCAAGAAAAGAGTATAAATGCATTTTCTTAAATCTCTAGTTAGTAAAACTTTTACCAAAACATGCACCTATTCAGAAACAAGTCAAATTCATGATTATTAATTAATTTATTTAGATGAGTTTCTAACCTCAATGTGTAAAAAGATGAGGGTAGCGAGACTTCATGTCGACTCTAGCCTCCCATGTTGAACCCTCGACAAGATGGTTACTTCATAGAACTTTTATAGAGGCACCCTCCTTATTTATCAACTTCTTGACTTGGAAATCTAAGATCTCAACTGGAACCTCTTCATAGGCGAGGTTATCATCCACCCCTAAACCTTCCATAGGCAGAATAGACATCGGGTCGCTTATGCATTTCTTGAGAATAGAAACATGAAACACCAGATGAACCGAAGCTAGTTCACTAGGTAGTTTATGTTCATAGGCAACCTTAACAACCCGTTTTATAACCTCTTAAGGAAAAACATAGGGAACTTAACTTCCCCTTTCTACTTAATCTCATCACCCTCTATATAGGTGAAATCTTCAGGTAGACATGATTACCTATTTCAACTTCAAGGTCTCTTCTCCTATTATCGACATAAGACTTTTGCCGACTATAGGCTTTCTTCAATCTATATCTTATTATTCAAACCTTCTCCATAGCCTTATAGAGAATCTCTGGACCATGGAGTGAGGATTAACCAACCTCAAGCCCTCGAACCGGATATCTACACCTTCTTCCATAAAGAGCTTCAAAGGGTTCCATGGAGATGCTCGAATGCTAGCTATTGTTGTAAGAGAACTCAATAATAGGTAGATGATCATCCCAGTTTCGTTTGTAATCAATAACAACGGCTCTTAACATATCTTCATGGGTAATATGGTACGTTCCACTAGACCATGTGTGTGAGAATGAAAAGCAGTACTAAGTTTTACTTGTGTACCTAAACCCTTTTAGAACGATTTCCAAATACGAGAAGTGAATTGGGAACCTCTATCCGAAATGATAGACAAATTAATCCTATGAAGACTCACAATCTTATTAATGTATACTCTTGCATAATCTTCGGCGGTATAAGTAGACTTTACGGGAATAAAGTTGGTAGATTTGGTCAACCTATTCACAATTACCCATATGCAATCATTTTGCCTCCGGGTTTGCGACAACCCAACAAAAAAGTCCATATTGATGGCTTACCACTTCCAAGTAGGAACATCCATGATTTGGGTTAAACCACACGGTTTTAGATGCTCTGCTTTAACTTGTTGGCAGTTTGGACACTTAGAAACGAACTCTTCTATATCCTTTTTTAAACCATCCCACCAATAGACCTCTTTAAGGTATTGATACATGTTGGTGGCACCCGGATGTATAGAATAACGAGAACCATGGGCTTCTTCTAGAATTGGATTTCTCAAATCATCAACATCCGGTACATAATCAATCTTGGTACCAACGAACACCTAGTACTGATTCCTCCAAATCCATCAATAGTGGATCCAGATGTAGCTTCGATTTCACCTCCACCACTAATGATCAGTTAGAGTTATCATGGACCATGAAACCATCATTCGGAAAATGTTATAGCTGCACGCCTAATGAAGCCAACCTATGAACATCTTCCAGAAGTTGATTCTTCTCTTCTTTTACATGACACACACTACCCATAGTCATATGACTCAAAGCATCTGCAACCATATTGTCCTTGCTAGGGTGTTAAAGGACACTCATCCCGTATTCCTTTAAAAATTTAAACAATCTTCTTTGTTGAATGTTTAACTCCTTTTGTGTAAATACATATTGAACACTTGTATGGTCAGTAAAAACACATCAACATGCACGCTATACAAGTAATGTCTCCATATTTTTAAGGCAAAAACTACAGCAGCTAACTCAAGATCAGGAGTTAAATAATTCTTCTCATGAATTTTGAGTTGCCCAGAAGCATAGGCAATCACCTTGCCATGTTTCATGAGGAAACATACCAAGCCCACTCGAGAATCATCACAATACACAACAAAGCTTTCATTACCCTCCAGTAAGGTCAATACCGGAGCGGAGTTGAGCCTATCATTTAACTCTTGAAAACCTTTCTCACAAGCATCCTACAACTCAAAATTCACCTTCTTTTGGGTCAAAGCTATCATATGAGAAGGATGTATGAAAATCCATTACCAAACCTTATATAATACCTTGCTAGACCCAAGAAACTTCTTATGTTGTTGGGAGTCAAAGTTCTACGATAATTGTTAGCCGCATGCATATTCTATGGATCGACCTCTACACCCTCACAATAGATAACATGGCCAAGAAAAACAACCTACCTCAACCAAAATTCATACTTAATAAATTTGGCATAAAGATGGTGTTCCTTGAGGACTTGCAAGACCAACTTCAAGTGACTCTCATGCTCATCTTCATTCTTGGTGTATATATAAATATCATCAATGAACACAATCACAAATGAGTCGAGGTAATCTCAGAAAAATCTATTCATTAGGTCCATAAACACCGCTGGGTCATTAATTAACCCAAAAGACATAACTAGAAATTCATAGTGACCATATCTAGTTAGGAAACTTGTTTTAGGAACATCTTCACCTCTCCCCCTAACTTGGGAGTATCCCGACCTTAAGTCAATCTTGGAAAAGTAAATAGCACCTTGGAGTCGATCAAATAGTTCATCATTCTGAGGGAGAGGGTACTTGTTATTTATGGTGACCTTATTTAATTGGCGATAATCAATGCACATTCTAAGGGACCCATCCTTCTTCTTAATAAACAAGACCGGAGGACCCCATGGAGAAATACTAGACTGAACAAACCCTTGTTTCCTAAATCTTTGAGTTGGAGCTTCAACTCGTTCAATTCAGCCGGAGCCATCCTATGTGGAAGAATTGAGATAAAGTTCTTATCCGGTAACAAATCATAGCCAAAATCAATTTCCCATCCGAAGATCTCCCTGGAAGGTCATTGGGAAAAACCTCTAGACATTCCCTCTCTACGGGGAATGACTCAATAGAATGAGTTTCACATTCTAGGTCCTTAACCCTCACTGCATGATATAGACAACCCATGGCTATCATCTTACAAGCCTTCAAACAAGAAATGATTCGACTCCTTGGCATAGATTTCCCACCTTCCATTCAAAATTGGATTCATTTGGGAAATGAAACTATACTACCATTGTTCTACGATCTATGGATGAAAAGCATGCATGAAGCCAATCCATACCCAAGATGATATAAAAGTCAAACATGTCATGTTCTGCCAAATCAAAAAGAGTGACTTTATTGGGAAGCATTAAAGGACATTTCCTATAGACTCTTTTTGCAACCATAGATTCACCCATTGGGGTACAAAACGAAAAGGGTTCAATCAAAACATCGGGAAGTACATCAAGCTTCCTCAATACCAAAGGTATAAGAAAAGAAAGGGTAGCACCTGGGTCAAACAAATCATAAACATTAACAGAAAACACTTGTAACATATCATTCACAACATCAAGAGAGTTCTTTTGTTCACCCCTAGCCTTGAGTGCATAGAAAATGTTCCTTTTTAGAACTTCTGAACTAGCACCGCTTTGTTGTGTTTGGCCATTCCACTAACCTTCTCTTCTTACATTAGGACATTATTTCATCATATGGCCGCCTTTGCCACAACCATAGCAACTATTAGTCCCAAAAAGGCATTCACCCACATGTTTCTTACCACACTTACAACAAGTTGGTCTTTCTTTTGGTTCATCAACATTTCTCCCCTTTTGAGATTCAATAATATAACCTCTATCATTGAAATTTTGGAGAAATTTTAAGGAACCTAGTTTGAAAACCTCCTCGTGAACTTAGTCTTGTCTTGAACGTCAAGCTAGAAGAACCACTTTCAAAAGACTTTGCCTTCTTAGCTTCCCTATTCCTCTTCCTTAGATGACTCTCCTTTATTAGTTAAGCATGAAAAATCAATCTAGAAATATCCATATTGTCATGAAGCATGGCTGCACAACACTCTTATTCAAGCATTTTGGATATGCCCGTTACATAACAACTCATTTCATCCCTAGCATTGGAAACCAAAGTGGAAGCATATTTGGACAACTTGATGAATTTTATGGAGTATTCCTTGACACTGATACCTCCTTGATGAAGGTTACTGAACTCCTCTACCTTAGCTTCCCTTTGCTCCTTTGGAAAGAATCTGTCAAGAAAGGCCTTTTTCAAGATCTCCCAAGTCACGAGAACACCTCCTAAAGTCCTACTATCCTTCCACTGATTTAACCATGTCTGAGCCACGTCCTTGAGATGATAGATAGCAAGCTCAGCCATTTCAGTAGTACTTACCCCCATTGAAAACAATATCTTATAAACCTCATCAAGGATTTCTTGGGGGTATTCATATATTTTTGATCTAAGGAACATCAATGATTTGTCCTCGTAAAATCTATCAAACGTCTAGCCATAATGCTAGCGCGTTGGTTCTCTCGAGGTACAACCTCCCTGTTAGCTTATACCGTAATAGCTTGAGCTTTAGTGGTGATGACTTGGCCCATTTGGAACAGGGCTGCCATCACCTCACCATTCGTCATGGGCGTAGGATCGACTGAAGCTTGATCATTTGCAGAAGCTTGCACTTGAGGAGGGACTTGATTGCCTTGTGGAGTTGCTCCCGCGTTCACAATCTCTTCTTCTACTCCTCTCGCTGATGTTCTTCTTGTGTTCAAAACCTATAACCACAAGAAAGGGATTAGATGCTAAAAGACATATAGTATCAAAACTCTAAAGGCACGACATAGGATTACCAATAAATTTTTTTCCTAATCATCACATGCCCTCTCATCCATAATTGTGGAGTGCTTCATTACCATGATTAGCACACTAGGTAACGTGGTTTAGTAAGACATTAATCTTAAGGATATTTAACCTCATGCTCTAATACCATGTTTTTCACATTAGGAGAGTACTCCCAAGATGTGACCGGCGTCGTTATCCTCTCAGAGGACTCAGACATGCCCTTAACATTCGTCATAACATGTCATCAGTTAAAATTGCAGAAAAATTTAAAAAAATTTAGTATTATGTGAAGTATAGTTAGCATTCATATATAACAATCATGAAAACGTACTAGCGATATTCTAAAAGCAGTCTCTTATAAAAACCATCTAAAGAATATGAATCTGGACTTAGCCAATAAAAGTAAGTATGCCATATAGGCCTTAATACAAAAGAATTAAAATAATGTAAATGGAGTCAAAAGTGTTCTTAGTGACAACTAAACTCTTCATAAGCTAGAGTACAAAAATATAGCATCCCTGAACATGAGGACCTATCAACACTTAGAGAAAGAGTTCCAAGCTTCCTCAATCAACCTTCTTAATATTCAATGGTCGGACCCTACATTTATAGTAATATAAAGTAATGGGGTTAGTACGCCACATGTAGTAAGTATGGATATATGCACATAACAGTTAAGGACATGCATGAAAAGGATAATTTCTTAGAAATCCTGCTATGTCATTTGAACATCTTCAATGCAATTACCATAGATCATATACAAGTTAAGGACTCCATCAACATAAAGCATGATCATAATCAAAGAAATATTATCAAGGAATCATGTTAAACATTTCATATTTAATAGATCATATAAACAGAATATTCAAAATACTTACCAATGATCCCATCCCCAAACTACAAGTGCAATGGTCATGCGAAGCCCCATAACCCCACACAACAAAGTAGATAAATCTTTGCTTCATATAACTTGTAACATAAGTAGTCGTCACCTTATAATGTAATATAGACCAACAACATGTTCCTTAACGTAACTTACTTCATATAAGAGTATCAACATATATCATAAGCATCATACCTTTCATGTTATCGTATTACATAGGAAAAATCTTCTAGGAGTTCCCTTAGGGTAAACTTGTGCAGTGTCTAGGTAGAGTCCCACACGCCTACCTATACTAAGTAGACTTTTAAGGTCACCCTAATAAACGTCCATTTAATTTTCTTTCATTTTACTTGAGGGAACATTCGCCTTAACCGACATAGACCTTTTCAGCTAAGCATGGAATCTTGTTTCATGAAACCCCACACAGAAAGATGGTGCTCTACCAACGAAAGTAGAACCAAACATGACATAGATTTCTATGTGGATCCACTAGCTAGTATCCGATGGTGGAAAGATTGTTCAAGAACTAGGAGATATATTAGAGACTCATAGTTCCACATTGCATGGAAGCCTCTATCTCATGAGAGTCATTGTAAACCTATCTTCACACTAGCAAAGGGACACCTCTTCTATCCAGTCCATCGGTGCTAAGATAAAGTTCCTTTTTGATTAACCTTTAAGTCATCATTTATTCATAAATGTTATCATAATTCATAGGATATTAAATCCTTGTATAAACATGATCATGGGCTCTTTAGGATTTGATGATAATTTCCTTTAATCGTAACCTTCTATTGTGAGATTAACATATCATAAATCATCTTATGTAAAGAATACAAGAGAATATCATAAACATGCATCATCATACATACTTCTTTAGCATTGTGACATCATTTATAAGCTAACATAAATATCAAGAAGTAATCACGACGTTAGAAGACTTACCTCTTGCTTCCAAGATGCTTATTCAAGAACTTATATTCAATATACACCAACCATTCAAAAACATAGTTTAATACTCAATAGCATAATCAATACTAACTCTTCAACTCATAAACAAGACTAATTCATAAAGTAAAATAAGGGAAAGGGTCATTAAGGAGTTTATTCAAGTCATAGTCCCAATCCCTGCAATTACATGTTATCAAGTAGTACATATAACCCAATAAAAACCATAAATTTGATAAGGAACATACTTCACACGGAAATATAACACTACAAGTCAAAGATTTGACAAAATACACCTAATTAACCATAGAAAAACATTATTTTTCATCAATAGTCATAAATTTAGAGTTAGGAAGAAAACTTGTTTTGTAGAGTAAAAACCCTAGGTTTTTCATTTCTTGAAAATCATCTTTGAAAGTACCTATTGGGGAAAGGAATCCCAAAAGTGAAAAACCCATACCTTATTTATGAATAATCCACGAATTTTGAATGAAAAACTTAAAGTCTTCGTCTTCTTACTTAGGCTTTTCTTGTTCTTAAATGGAGTTTGGAAAAGAGACCGGTTTTGAGAGAGATGAGACAAATTTGTTTGATTTGGTTATGTGTAAAAAGTGATATAAAAATGACCTAAACTCAATATGTAGTCGTCCCAAAAAATACCCAAAATACCCTACACTTGAATGGGTATTTTTGTGAAGTTCAATTACCTAAAATATGATTTTAAAGAATCAGAGAAGTAGCTGCGCATCACGGGGCCAATTCCCATTCTTTTTTTGGAAATTTTTGGTCGAGGCAGTGAGCCTCGTTCCAACCTAGAATCGCGAGGCTTCCTCTCAAATCTTGAGGTATTACACTGCATGTGATATGCGCATCACACAAAAGACCCTCAAATATGTCTGCTCTCGAAAGTTTGGGTCCTTCCCAAGGACACTTTGGGTTGTCCTTGGGGTGCCATTATAAAATGTTTGGACCCTTTGTACTGCATATTACTTGTTTTACAAGTTTTGGAGTTCATTTGGCACTTCAAAACCTTCACCAAACATAGAGACTTCAACTAGTTCAAATTAGCTAGTTTCAGGACGTCAAGGTCTTTTTTTGTCGTTTTGTCTCTAACTTTTTGTAAATGAGTTCATTACATTAATGTAGGTCTAGAAACAAAAATTAAAACATTATTCAAATGATTAAGCTCTAGTCCAAGTCATGACATCTCCGAAGTGTTACACTAGATCAAGGTATGGGGTGAAATTCTCTAGATTCCGGACCAAGGATTTAGAGATACGTAAATTACCACTTTACCTGCAAAACACTAGGAAAAAATTTCTATCGCTAGGAATACGGGTTTATGAATCTGTGGGGAACACATATACCCTTGTTATTCTCACAACATGATAAACATTCAACATTTACTTTCATTTACTTGTTAACTTAGACTGTGTAAGAAACTTGTTTCACAAACCCTCCCCCTTTAATTACTTGATTTTGGAAAGACATTGGCTTAATAGACGTAATTGTAAATTAAAGTTAATTCTCGATCATTTTTCTCGTGGGATCGACCCCAACCTACTAGTTGGATTCAATACTTGATTACAACAGCTTGTACTTCTTTTGAAAGGTCTAATTTGAGTGTATGAAGCGCTCCATGGGAGGCAAACGAAGGTGTATCCTCTAGCCACCAACAGGTTTTTGTTTTCAATCTAGCAATAGTCATAGTTTTTGTTTTTTTTCTCTTCATTATTTCATTGTTTCTTATGTGTTCTTGTTGGCTAGAGATTACAATAGGTTCCATGTCACAAAATTTTCAAGAGAAACACAAAAAGAATGTCCTAATGGGTGTTGCATATGGAGGGAGCAAAAATAAAAGTCTGTAGAAAAGGTCTGGTGCAGAGGTCTACAAGCCCATCGACAGAGCGTTGATGGTTTCCACAGATTAGATGTATGTTCCTAATTTTTTAAAAGTCTTGGAGTGATCGACAAACCATCGACTAACTTACGGACCACGGACGGGGTCTCCTAGGTCCAAATCTGCCAGTGACCCGATTCAACCTGGGCGGTAATATTAAAAGAAATAACCTTTTAAATTCATTCCCTCTTCCATTTCATTTAAATTTCCCTTCCATAACCGTTTGTTTCTTTAATTCCTTCCTATTTCATTCATAATCAACCTTTTCAATCCTTAAATTAGTCCCAAATCAGAATTCTTACTTCCCATCATTGTCAAATTCTCTGTTCTTCCATTTTTATTTGACCGGTGATTGAGTTCGCGCGCGTAGGATACAACTTAATAGTTCATCTAAGAACAACACCACTCTGCACTGATGGTATTTTGATTTCCCTTAACATTGAATTCTAGTTCATAGTTGGTTATAGAAATTCAGAATTGGGTCTTGTCCGTGGGACTAAAGTAATTGAAATTGCATGCTAAAACTAGTGTAGTGATGTCCCTCGGAACGATAGAATGTGGTTGTGTACTCTATTAAGTCTATCTATAAAGTCGGTGTCTCTGTCTGTCTAAATATTCCAACTTAGAGTTCCTTATTGTGAATGAGTTAGGTTTATAATAGAATATAATTGGAACCCTAGGAATGACGAACTTGTCTGTATGGTGTTAAAAGTGCATGTCTATAAATTTATAATGTCAAAAGGAGTCACTAAAGGAACTAAAAATTAGATCTTGTAAACGTCCTAAAATTTGTGTCAGGCCAACAGTACGAGACCCTGTATACAGATCGTCAATTAATCAATGGGCCGTCAATGGGAACAATTGACTGCATTATCCTGAAAATGGTTAAGCATAAAATAATGGAAGATTACTATGGTCCATCTATTGATTGAAGGACCGTTCTACACGTCCGTCCTTTACGACACAGAAGCTGTTTTCACAACATTCTAAAATAAATCTAAGTGTCAGACGATAGAAGTGGACTACGTTCCGTCGATTGATTGACGGAGCTTTTTGCACATCCGTCGTTTGCATGAGACAACTTGTTTTAAAACCACATCCAAGAATAAGCCTAACTGTCAGGAGACACACAACATCTACGAACCGTTGATCGAATTATGATCTATCGATGGGTCCCGTCGATGTGAATCTACAGAATATAACTTTGTTTTTAAGTTTTTTTTTGCATTTTGGTTTCCATTGTATTTCTAGTGTTTGTTGAGTTGAGACTAACCATTAATTAACAAGCACAGATGTCTCCCAATAAGGACATAGTCTATGCCAAGAGAGGAAATCCAAGTCCATTGCTCAGTCTTGTCAGATGATCGAAGCAGACTCAGATAATAAGCAAGACCCACTTATGTTCACCCCCGTTTGTAAACACCAACAGAAGCAACAAGGGTCACTAGATAGCTTAGTGACTACCTCCCAGTCTTATGAAGAGCGCACTCTGACAGGTTCTCCATCCGGGGTTGCCTCTATTTCTGAAGGGGGCTTAGCATCCGAGTCCAAGTTTGCCTCCGCCTCAGGGACGGCCATATCTTCGTCTAAAGAAACCACTAATTCCGGTTCCACCTCTTATGGAGACACTATAGAGCAGGGCCAAGACCACAAAGCCTCATCTAATGAGGCTATCAGTTAAGAGTTTGCACCCGCACCCCGAGTAGATGACCCCGCACCAATGGCTGATGACTAAAAAGGTTAGGCGTCGAGGGTCAATGTCAGGTGCATATGGATGCAAAACATGCTAACTAACATGGGGGTGATGACATAGGTGTATATGGATGCCCAGATGATAACTAACATGGGGGTGATGACCCATCTTATTATAGTGGAGCGTCGAGTCCTTACGAGGAGTCTACACAATGTCCAAGAGGTTCACAAACTATTTAATCTTCGAAGGTTTGATTAGATGGCTCGAGATTTTGGAACCTATAGTAAGGAGATCCTCAGGGAGTTCTATGCTTTGTACGTAGCTACTCTCATAGGTTCTCTAGAGATGAGGGTAAGACCTGCCAAACAAGACCCTCTCACCTATACAATATTTCGGGGTTGCCGGGTTGATATATCTTAGTTTGACGTTCCTCGTTTCCTATATGGTCCCATCACATGCTCACAAAGGACTCCCAATATTGAGGAGTTTGACTACATGTGGAAGGTTGTACAAGTAACAAGTTTGGCATATAGGTATCCATCAGGATTCGACAAAGAAATGGTTGGCTCAATATCTGGCGACCGATGGTGAGAGGGCAGATTGGGTGATATACCCCCGAGGGATGATTAAGAAGGAGACCTTCACCTTTGTTGCCTTGTTCTTCTGGCTGCTATTCCGACACAGGTTATCGTCCATGCATGAGGATAATGTACTCACATGGGATAGGGCGATGCTAGTAGCATCTGTGGTAGCAGGACCGGAGATAGACTTTGCTCGATTGATCATTAGTATGATTCTTGAGAGGGCTTTGAAGACTTGTACTACTTACTTCGTTGCATGTCTTATCTTCCAGCTATGTAGGGACGTCGGAGTGCCTATTTGGCATTGTGATACTCTCTGCATCCCAGTAAGGTAACTTTATATAGGCCTCATCAAGGATGAAGCCAATGTAGAGCACCGCGCAGAGGGCCCCGAGTTGAGGTTCCACCACTGAGCAAGAACCTGGTGGACAATTTTGAGCGATCCACTCTGGCTTCTTCTTCTCATGCAGCTATCAAGGCCCCCAACTCCACCACATGTAGCCTTTGATGTAGAAATCCATTGATGAGGCTGACGAGCGTATCGTGAAGTGGGTGGATAAGTAATCCGAGCAGCATATTAAGGCGGTCATCAAATGCCTTGATGCCTTTGAGCTACGTGTTCTAGCACGACCATCCCCCACCACTGACCTCAATGATACTCGGGCTAGGAGGGCTTCCTTGGTAGATGAGGAGCTACGTTAGAGGAGAGTGTTGGCAATGGCTGTTAGGGCATCAAATTCAATAACTGTGATCGGTTAGAGGAGTACTACTGATGATGAAGATGCATATATGGGAAAGAGAGAGTGGCCTAGTTGATGATCCAAGGGGTTCTAGGAAACAAGACCCACCTACATGTTGATAGTTCTTCGGCGTTATTGATACGCTCAAACTTACTTCTCAAATAAAAAGTAAAGTGGTCGTGTCAAGTAAATAACCCAACTAGTGAGGTTGGGATCGTTCCCACGAGGAAAATAGTCTAGACTTAACTTCAACTTGTTATTACTATTGTTTGGTCAATGACTTCCTTGGAAAGTAAAAACATAAGAAGGGGGTTTCTATTTCTAAATGAGTGAAAATAAATAACGAACTTGAAAAAGACACTTAACAGCTTTGACAGTTGGAGTTTAATTAATTAATCAAAGTAACTAGGGTTTACGTGTTCCCCACAGGTTCATAACTTGATAATTCTAACTATAACAATTCTTTCCTATTATCTTGCATGCAAAGTGACAAGTTATGTATTTCTAAATCCTTGGTCCGACATCTAGAAAATCTCACTCCGCACCTTGGTCCGGCTACCTGTGTTGCTTTCCTAACCCTTATCTTTACCTCATATTAAGCATCATTTTCGATATTTGACTAAGTTATTACCTCCTACCAATCAATACTAGCCTATTAGATAGTATAAACTAAATCTATGTTAATAATTCTTTTCCTATTATCTACCTCCTTGGTCCAGCAAGGAGCATTAAGGCGAGTTCTAACGTTGGCCATCCGTTAAAAGGACTTCTAAGCGAAAGAATTATTAATACATGCAAGACACTATTCTAGAATTGTTATTTTAGTTAGGTTTTATCGCATTATTTGCCTATGGTTCCCACAACCCTAGTTATGGAGTTTAGTTACTCATGGCCATAAACACAATATTCAAATATATTAAATAAGAGTTCATGTACTTACTTCAATGAGAAAGAGTAAAATCCAAAAGTTTGCTTGATTAATCACCACAAATTACCAACAATCAATGATAATCAAAAATCTAACACTAATACAAAGAGTCTAATAATATGACGTCTAACTATCTGCTGTCTAACTATCGGGTGTCTCACTAATACGGAGTCTAACCTCAAAAACGAGGTTTTTCGAACTATTTATAAAAAAATAAAAACCTAATTAAACAAGGACTCTATTTGCTGGAAATCTGCCAAAACGCGGCTGGGTCGACGGACCACGCGACGCACCGTCTTGTACAGTACGGACCATCATGGTCACGACGGACCGTCATGGACTCCGTCGTTCCATACTTGTGCAAGTTCTTCTGCTGCTCTCTTCATTACCCTCGACGGCAAGTATGACGGACCGTCATAGTCACAACGGTCCGTCGAGGGTCTTCGTTCCAAAACACTTCAACTCTTGGAATCTGGGTACTGGGATCACCTCTCTGAACTCCATGACGAACTGCAGGACGGACCGTCATAGCCACGACGGACCGTCACAAGCATCGTAACCCCACAGTTGGTCAGACATCCCCATCTTCCTTCAGCAGCTGCACTACGCTGCCACCTACGGACCGTCACAAGCACGACGGACCGTCATAAGCTCCGTAGGTGGTCTCTTCTGCATTTCTTCGCTCAAAATCTCCGCATTCAGCTTTGGACAGATTTCCTGTAAAACAAAGAGAAAATTATATAAAAATTAGCACAAAAAGGCTTTTCGGACACACTAAACTTAAGGAAAAAATATTAATTATACCATGAAACCACGGTATATCAGTTATGCGCCATAAGTTTGCTTCACCTACAGCCCTACTCCTCTATTTTTATTACACTGGGGACAATTAAAAGTATTTTTGGTGGGGTATAGTGAATAGAAAGTGAGTGGCAGGGTGAAGTATGAGTAACCCCGACTCACAATCGTCTTTTGGGCATTCTTGCCTATATCCTTTTTCCCCAAGAGATTGTTTAATTTTTTGTTGAACCAGAATGTCGTAGTTTGAACAGGTATAAAATCATGAAAAATGATGTTGATGGCTTACAAAATGATACCCCGTCCTGGATACTGTTGCATGTATAGGTGAAAATAATTTGGATGTGTTCGCTCTAAGCATGACATAAATTGGCACCGTCTGCCTAACCTTCAACTAACACATGAACTGGAAAAGTTGATAATCTTGTAGTGTAGTGATGCGCTAGGACAATGTGAGGAGATTTGAATATTCATCAGTGCTTCCTGCTATCTCCACAGTGCGGGAGCTAGACGCCCCAGCCGCTAACTCTGATGCTCTTATCTGGTGCGCCGCCTCCTCAGCAAGTGAGGCTCTCCGCGCAGCCTCCATCTCTCGGCGCTCCTTCTTCCTTGCTCGCGCCTCGTCCTCTGCTCGACCCCTACGCCTCTTGGCACTCTCTCGAGGGGGAGGTTGTGGAATTTCTGAAGTAGCAAAAAGGGCCGCCAACACGGTGTCCTCAGCAGGCTCGACAGAAGGGGCCTCAGACTCCGGCACTCTAGCCTCTAAGATCGTGTCGATGTCTGCACGAACACTGTCGACTGCAGCCTGAAGAGTCGACACATCCACCGGAGGGGCTGGTCAGGCTAGCACTCTCAACTCAAAGGCGTCCAGGCACTGGTTAACCTCAGCGATCTTCCGCTCTATAAACTGCACCATTTTCCTCTCTAGGCGCTCTTCGGACTCAGTAATCGACTTCTGCATCCACGGCTGGATATGATGCAGAATAGTGGCCATTAGTGCCTCTAGTTTTTGGACCCTAGCTAGCAGGACCAGTGCCGGTAGAGGGGTTGTACGAGAGGAGCTCGGGGCTGTGCTACTACACGGGATAGACTCGACCGGGGTATTGTCAGTGGACGCCTGTGTAGCTGTACGGGCCTGAGCTACCGTATCAGCAAGATCATTAGCATGTGGGGGCAGCTCTGGACGGGGCCTTCTGCGTGGGGCCAACTCATTGGCCTCGTCTCTGATGAGGCCGACGTCAACGGTGCCCTGCGGGGTCTTCAGTTGATCTATGTGCCATATGGGCACACCTGCGGACCTGCAGAGGGCAAAGATCATGCACGGGAAGGGGTAGGTGGTAGTGACCTTGAATGCCCTCTCATGCATGACAGCCTGGAGAAGCCATGCGAAGTCCACCTCGAATCCGGCTATCATCTCCGCCCTAAACACTGCTCGATCCCAGGTAACGATGTTGTCAGCAGCTGTGGGGGAGAGGCAGTGACAGACAAGCAGCCACAAGAACTTTGCTGTGAACGTGAGGTTGGCCTTCTTGATGGCCCCCTTCGGCTCAGTCACCCAATCGGCACCCTCTCCATCTACTGACAGGTGCAGGGCCATCCACCTCTTGGTGGTCTCTCTCAGTGATGGCTCGCGCAAGAACTGGCCATCCTTCATTATCTGCCAGCGGTAGTCGAACTCAGCAGTGAGGGGTGTCCATGAAGCATCAATACTCTCGCCGTATAGAAACCGGCGGATGGCTAGCAGGGAAATGTCAACCTGTACGCCCCGGACTCGGACCTGCTCCAATGGGGCCTGTTTAGCGGGAGCAGCCCGCCTATGATCTGTGATCGGAGAGTCGCTACGTAGGATGCGTAGAAATCTCGGACCATTTCTTCGCTGTATCGTCCCAACGGACGTGCTGTCCACTCCAAGCGATGCCTAGTGAAGAGATTGTGGATCTCAGGCATCGTTGGGAGGCTCCCTGTAAGTACCCGCCGCTCCAAGGTGAGTGT
>NC_028645.1:45722305-45875292 GCF_001406875.1 Solanum pennellii | reverse complement strand
ACGTACTCAGGGTCACGCTCATCATCAGAGCCGATGACCATGCGAGCAGACGAGGGGACAGAATTCGATCGCCCGCGTGCGTAGGTGCGGTCTTGCTTGGGTGCCATAGTAGATAGTACCTGTAAAGGATCAATATTAGTACGAGTAGTGGCAAACAAGACAAGCAAAACCATACTTAAAAAAAATGAAAATAGTAGGTAATTGCTATAGAAACAGTGTCACACGACGGGCCTGGTGACGGCTCGTCGTGAGTATGACGGACCGTCATGAGGCCCGTCGTGTTTTACTTAGACTATGTATATATAGAGAACCCTGAAGGAGAGTCTCTGACTAGCATGACGGTATATGCAGGACGGACCGTCACAGGTACGACTGTCCGTCGTAGGACACTAAGAAAAAAAAATATGGAGACCCTTAGCAGAGGGGTCTCTGACCGTCATGACAGTCGTGCAGGACGGACCGTCGTGGGTATGACGGTCCGTCACATGTGTCCGTTGAAGGACACTTGGGAAAAAATGAGAGACCCTTAGAAACAGGGTCTCTGACAACCAGAACGGTTGTGCAGGACGGACCGTCGTGAAGACGACGGTCCTTCACATGTGTCTGTTGGGACAGGGTTCTAGGGCTTTTGGAACGGACCCTACGACGGTCCGTCTTGGGTACGACGGTCCGTCATCGGGGTCTCGTTCTGAGTAACAGTGACAAAACTGGGGGTACCCATGCATCCCCGAACCCACATGGTCTTGTAGTGTTTTGGACCTACATTTGTCTATCCCAACTACCTAGGAAACAAGCAATGCACAAGCACCTATGTCTAGGGTTGTCAACATGGCAAATTCGAACATTTTGAACCTAGGTTTAGACATAATCATATAAAGGAAACAACATACTACGAAGAACTAAGCTAAATAATAACTAATAAAAAAAATGCAAGATAAATGAGTAGAAATTCGAGACACATACCTTAGAAATGGAGAAAACAATAGGACAAGTACTCGGTGGCTAGGCAAACACCCACAACAACAACTCCGACTAGTAGATTAACACTTTTAGGGCTTTGGAGAATTGTGGGGGAACAATGATCAATATGGTAGTTGAAAAGAGAGGGAAGTGGGAGGAATAATGAAGGAATGGGGTGAAATGAGGGGTTGGGGGGTTTAAACGGTCTGATTTTGAAAAAGGGTCCAGCCGGGTCGGGTCGGGTATAACTCATTAATCACGCGACGGTTCCCAGACGACGGTCCGTTGCAGTTGTGACGACCCGTCATGGGTTCCATCGTGTGTGCCCTAATTTCAAAATAGCAGAAAAACGTACCTAGCA
This sequence comes from Solanum pennellii, assembly GCF_001406875.1. Taxonomy (NCBI): domain Eukaryota; kingdom Viridiplantae; phylum Streptophyta; class Magnoliopsida; order Solanales; family Solanaceae; genus Solanum; species Solanum pennellii. Next base: position 45,873,971 of record NC_028645.1, on the reverse strand, counting down.
CGACGGATGCATACGACGGTCCGTCGCTGTATCCGTCAGTGACTGCTGCAGAGGAATTTTCTGCAGAATTTCCTGCTGATGTGCCTGCAAATTTAAAAACCCATTAGAAGAAAAATGCTACCATCACTAAAAAGACTATAAGTATTGGGTTGCCTCCCAACAAGCGCCTGATTTAATGTCGCGGCACGACTGGGGACCCTTGGTTACTCAGACTTAATCAAGATGGTATGCCTCTATAACTTCATTCCCCAATGCTTTATGCTTAAAATAGAGTTTTATTCTATCTCTATTCCTCTTAAACCGTACTCCCTCCTTGGCTTTTAACTCAACTGCTCACTGAGGGAATACTTGGGTAATCAGGTATAGGCCAGTCCATTTGGACTTGAGCTTGCCCGAAAGACAAGTCACCCCAGAACTGTCTACAAGCACCAAATCCCCTACCATAAACTCTTGTTTTGCATTTTTCTGTTCAGCCTCGTACTTCATATTTTCTTTGTGGGATATGGCAGATACCGATTGGAGCTCACCACTCTTCCTCATGGTCCTACAAATGTTGAAGGTCGCTTCTTCATTATTCAACCGAAATGTCATCTGTCCCTTCTCCATATCAACTAATGCTCTACCTGTAGCAAGGAATGGCCTCCCAAGAATTATAGGCACTTCAAAATCGACCTCATAATCAAGAATAACAAAATCAGCCGAAAAGATGAATGACTCCACTTTTACTAGCACATCATGGAGTATCCCTATAGGCCGCTTCACTGTCCGATCAACCATAAGTAGCCGCATCGCAGTGGGTTTTGGATCCCCTAAACCCAATTTCTTGTAAATCGAGAGGGGCATGAGATTTATGCTTGCCCCCAGATCACATAATGCTTTCGCAAAATGTAATGACCCAACTGTACAAGGAATAGTTAATGCACCAGGATCTTCTTTCTTTTGTATGAGGGATCTTGTAGCAATAGCACTACAATGATGCAGTCTATCATCATTCTCGAAAGTGACCGATCTTTTCTTGGTGACCAGATCTTTCATAAATTTGGCGTAACCGGGCATTTGTTCTAAAGCTTCTACCAAAGGGACATTGATAGAAAGTTGCTTCAACATTGTGATGAATCGCCGGTATTTACCATCCTTGGTATTTTTCACTAACCTCTGAGGGAACGGTGGTGGTGGCATAGGCATGGGAACTACCTTGATAGGTACTTCAGCATCTTTTCCATTACTTTCCTCGGCTTCACCACTGCCCTTTACCACATTATCATTATCCTTTCTCACATTTTCCTCAGTAAATGGCATAGGTGGGTCAATGGTTTGCCTACCACCCCGAGTATTGATTGCCATGCAGTGCGCATCATTCTTTGGATTTTGGACAGTGTTACTAGGAAGAGTGCCCGGTTGCCGTGTGTTCACTGTCGCAGATAGTTGGGCCACTTGCAATTCGATCTGTTTAATCGAAATTGCATGTGTATCTACTTTTTGCCCAATACTAGCTAAATCACACCTCAACTCTTTAATGTATTCATCACTAGTGTCGAACCTCCTCATCAATTTGTGCAACATATCCTCAACTCGCGCCATACTATCTCCACCATCCCTAGGAGTAACTTCACGATTTTGAGGAGGGACATAGGGCCCATTCCTGTCGTTCTATTAGCATAGTTACACCTGTTAAAGTTGTTGTCGCGGTTGTAGTTTCCATCTCGGACATAATGACCCTCAGGATTGTAGTTACCATAGTTCTGACCTTGGTTCCCTTGACCTTGGCGCCAATTATCCTAATTTGAGCCTAGGGAGCTTGGTCGGAAACCCCCCATCTGTTCATTTACTGAATAAGTGTCCTCCGCATAGTAACATTCATCGTTGGGGGGTGGTGGTTTAGCCAAGTAGTTGAGTGCATTAATCTTGTCTGCACCCCAGTGACATGTTATAGTACCAACCCAAGCTCAGTTCTCATCTGAGCCATTTCTTCCCAAATCTCATCTGTGGCTGGGTTGTGAGTGGACTGCACTGCGAAGGTGTTTCTCCCTGTATCAGACTTCCTAGTACTCCAAGCTTTGTTATTCCGGGAGATTTTCTCTAATTTTTCAGCGATCTAAGCATAAGGACACTCTTTATAAGATCCACCTGCTATAGTGTCCAACACCGCTTTGTTGTTATCATCCTGTCCCCGATAGAAGTATTCCTTCAGTGACTCATCATCTATACGGTGATTTGGAACACTTCTCAAGAATGAGGTGAATCTATCCCAAGAACATCTGACTGACTCTCCTGGTAGTTCCACAAAGTTATTCACTCTGTCTTTGTGGTTTAGTTTATTGGAGACCGGATAGTAGCGTGCTAAGAAGACATCCCTTAGTTGGTTCCAAGTGAAGATGGAGTTGTATGGGAGCTCAGTGAACCACATAGCAGCCTCTCCCGTCAGTGAGAGAGGAAACACTCTGAGACCTATTACATATAGATCCAAATCAGGCCTCCCTACACAACTTTTACACACTACCCTTACCTTAGCTATATGGGCATGTGGATCCTCATAAGGTAGCCCTGAAAACAAACCTCTGGCAGTGAGCATTTGCATCAGGCTACTAGTTACCACAAAAGTTTGGCCTGTGGGTAGAGGAGGCGAAACCAGTGGCCCATCCGAATCTGCTATGTTATCATAGCCTCTGTAGTATGCTTGGGGCTGTGGAACGGGATTTTGTCCCCTCTGTTGATGTTCACTCGGAGCATCGGGTAACATTTGACCATGAACATCAACCGGAGCTGGGATGTTCTGGTTCGGATCCTCATCATTTATTCCCAAGTTTCGATTCATATTGCGCAGTGTACGCTCTAACTCGTGATCGTAGGGAAACAAGGGTTATCTTCCTCTCCGTGTATTTGGCATACAAGGAGGATAGTTCTGAAAAGAAATCAAAAACAATAAAACAAAGTAAAATCAAGAAAATATCAACTAAACTATATTAATAGGTTCAAGTTAATCTAAAAGCTATATTCCCCGGCAACGGCGCCAAAATTTGATACGCTTAAACTTACTTCTCAAATAAGAAGTAAAGCGGTCGTGTCAAGTAAATAACCCAACTAGTGAGGTTGGGATTGTTCCCACGAGGAAAATAGTCTAGACTTAACTTCAACTTGTTATTACTATTGTTTGGTCAATGACTTCCTTGGAAAGTAATAACATAAGAAGGGGGGTTTCTATTTCTAAATGAGTGAAAATAAATAACGAACTTGAAAGAGACACTTAACAGCTTTGACAGTTGGAGTTTAATCAATTAATAAAAGTAAATAGGGTTTACGTGTTCCCCATAGGTTCATAACTTGATAATTCTAACTATAACAATTCTTTCCTAGTATCTTGGATGCAAAGTGACAAGTTATGTATTTCTAAATCCTTGGTCCGACATCTAGAAAATCTCACTCCGCACCTTTGTCCGGCTACCTGTGTTGCTTTCCTAACCCTTATCTTTACCTCATATTAAGCATCGTATTCGATATTTGACTAAGTTATTACCTCCTACAAATCAATACTAGCCTATTAGATAGTATACACTAAATCTATGTTAAAAATTCTTTTCCTATTATCTATCTCCTTGGTCCGGCAAGTAGCATTAAGGCGAGTTCTAACGTTGGCCATCCGTTAAAAAGACTTGTAAGCGAAAGAATTATTAATACATGCAAGACACTATTCTAGAATTGTTATTTTAGTTAGGTTTTATCTCATTATTTGCGTAGGGTTCCCACAACCCTAGTTATGGAGTTTAGTTACTCATGGCCATAAACACAATATTCAAATATATTAAATAAGAGTTCATGTACTTACTTCAATGAGAAAGAGTAATATCTGAAAGTTTGCTTGATAAATCACCACAAATCACCAACAATCAATGATAATAAAAAATCTAACACTAATACAAAGAGTCTAATAATATGATGTCTAACTGTCTGCTGTATAACTATCGGGTGTCTCACTAATATGGAGTCTAACCTCAAAAACGAGGTTTTTCGAACTATTTATAAAAAAATAAAAACCTAATTAAACAAGGACTCTATTTGCTGGAAATCTGCCAAAACGCGCCTGGGTCGATGGACCACGCGATGGACCGTCATGTACACGACGGACCATCATGGTCACGACGGACTGTCATGGACTCCGTCATCCATACTTGTGCAATTTCTTCTGCTGCTCTCTTCATTACCCTCGACGGCAAGTATGACGGATCGTCATAGTCACAACGGTCCGTCGAGGGTCTTCGTTCAAAAACACTTCAAATCTTTGAATCTGGGTACTGGGATCACTTCTCTGAACTCCATGACGAACTGCAGGACGGACCGTTATAGCCACGACGGACCGTCACAAGCTTCGTAACCCCACACTTGGTTAGACTTCCCCATCTTCCTTCAGCAGCTGCACTACGCTGCCACCTACGGACTGTCACAAGCACGACGGACCGTCATAAGCTCCGTAGGTGGTCTCTTCTGCATTTCTTCGCTCAAAATCTCCGCATTCAGCTTTGGACAGATTTTCTACAAAACAAAGAGAAACATATATAAAAATTAGCACAAAAAGGCTTTTCGGACACACTAAACTTAAGGAAAAAGTATTAATTATACCGTGAAACCACGGTATATCAGTTATGTGCCATAAGTTTGCTTCACCTACCGCCCTACTCCTCTATTTTTATTACACTGGGGACAATTAAAAGTATTTTTGGTGGGGTAAAGTAAATAGAAAGTGAGTGGCAGGGTGAAGTATGAGTAACCCCGACTCACAATCGTCTTTTGGGGATTCTTGCCTATGTTCTTTTTCCCCAAGAGATTGTTTAATTTTTTGTTGAACCAGAATGTCGTAGTTTGAACAGGTATAAAATCATGAAAAATGAAGTTGATGGCTTACAAAATGATACCCCGTCCTGGATACTGTTGCATGTATAGGTGAAAATAATTTGAATGTGTTCGCTCTAAGCATGACATAAATTGGCACCGTCTGCCTAACCTTCAACTAACACATGAACTGGAAAAGTCGATAATCTTATAGTGTCGTGATGCGCTAGGACAATGTGAGGAGATTTGAATATTCATCAGTTGGTACCTAACTAGAACTTGCTCAGTTATTCCTGCGAAGAGAATCTTTGTTAGAAGCTAGTAAATCACCATAGGCCCATGTTTGAAATAGACAATATCTAGCCTAAAAGAAGTTAACCAAATGAAATAATTATCCCTTTTGATCCAAATATGTTGAGCGTGTAACAGACCAAATTTTTTTGATTCACCGACTCACGTTTCGAAGGTCTATGTTTTTGTCTCCACTCCCTCCTTGGACATATGCACCTCGACTTAGGCCAAATGCCTATGTTGAGGGTGGCTAATGCAGCATGTGACCTCGTCTTGTCCCTAAACCAAATTCAGGTATTGTCTACCAGGAATCATGGACCAACCATGAGTTGAGGATGGCTATTATGAGTGAGGATTCAAAAATGGGTATGAGAAGAGTTGGATGATGAAGAGAAGAGTATAAGTGAGCAAAATATGTGACTCCGTGAAATTATCAATTGATTGAAAAAGAAAAGAAAAAGAAGAAAAGAAAAGATAAATAGGGTGACAAAGGCAATGAATAGAGGAAGGAAGCTTAGCATTAATGTCAAGGATGGAAAAAAGTCACTAAAGATGTACCCAAATGTACCACAGCTGACCGTGAGCCTACATTTCGAGCCAAAAAAGTCCTATCGTGATCTATACGCTAGTGTGGTAAACCGAAGCAGAAAATAAGGGAAATCCAATGGCAAAAAGTACTAATTGTATTTGAAATTATTCTTGAGCGAAGTTTTGAACAAAGATCCTTATACCTTAATTAATAATCACCGAGTGAAAAATAAGGAGTTCTTTTGAAAATCGGGCATGAGTTGCCGTATCGAAAAGTTGGTACCTTGGTGAAAGGCAAAACAGTAGAGGTGTATGTTGCACGTTGAGTTTGTGTCATAATGTGATCCGCATGAGTTTGCTTGTCGAACTTGAAAGAGTAAGGTTGCACAAGATCAACGAAAGAGTCGGAGTTGATAGCCATGTGATAGATAGAGATTAAAAATATATACTTTTGTACAAATATTGTTTTGAGTCATAGCCTGTCGCTTGAGGATAAACAACGAATTTAAGTTGAAGGTGTTGATATATCATTATTTCAGGGTATTTTCAATGCATTAAGTTGCCTGTGTTTAGAGCCTTCTTGTAGTAGTTTTAACAAGTTTTATGATTTGTATAGCAGGAAAAATGTCCAGGTTGAAAATGCATAGGGCAGTTGGAAAAATGCAAAATAAGACCTAAGAAGGGCATTGACGGCCCGTAATAGTGACCGTTTTTCCTCATGAATTGCCTTCTTCGAGGCATGATCAGGGAGCATAGGGATTTTTTCTTCTTTTATTTGTATTGATCTAAGCACCGCCCTAGGAGATGTACAATTCAGACTAAGGGAGAAGATTTGGGAAATCTAACTATGTATGGAAGTAGGAGAATAAACGATGGTACATCTATTGATTGACTAACCATATTGGTGAACCGTCGATTAGTTCAGAGAAGGTTCCAGTACCTGACTTTTCAACATTCTAAGTGTGGAATGACGGAGGAGCACCAAAAGGCCATAGATGGATTGACGGACTGTACAACTGGACCGTCATTTAACTCAGAGAAGGTGCTATCCGCTGAAAAAATATAATTCCAAGTATGTACTGACGAAGGCAGTCGACGGACTGTCGATTGAGTTAAAGTCCGTCAATGAGTATGTCAATTGAAGCCGCGTTTCTTGAAACAAATTTCCTTATTTCAATTCCATTTGCTTTAAGACTATTTTTTCTGTAAATAAAGAATTAAAACCTTACTTTTGGGCGTTAGATACTCTTTTTATTGTTCTATTTTATTTTTTATATTGAGTTTTTGCAAACTTAGGCAATTAATCAATTTCCAGAATTGTTTTAATCTATTTTATTACAATTTCAAGTTGAATTTATGGGTTACTTGTTATTGTTAATTAGGTTCATGAATTCTTTATTAAATATTATGAATTGTGATCTTTCTAGCATGGATAACTAAATCCACAACTAGGGTTGTGGGAACCATGGGTAATTAACAAAGTAATCCTAGTAATTAAGTAATTCTCAAGTAGTGTTTTAACATGTATTGATAATTCTTTCGCATAGAACTTTCTTTAACGAGTGCACGCGTTAGAACTCGCCTTGCTTCTACTTGCAAGACAAAGGAGGTAAGAATAGAAAAATAATTATCAACATGGATTTTGTGTGATACTATCAAATAGGCTAGTATGGATTGGTACAAATTAATGACTAAGTCATACATCGATGATGATGTCTAATTTGAGTTAGAGGTAAGGGTTAGTAGCTTATACACACGTAGCAAGACCAAGGTACAGGGTGAAATTCTCAAGATTCTAGGCCAAGGATTAAGGGATACATAACTTAACACATTACATGCAAAACACTAGGAATGAATTGCGTTTGCTAGGAATACATCGTCATGAACCAGTGGGGAACACATATATCCTAGTTATTCTCACAACATGTGAAACACTAAAAATTTACTTCCATTTACTTGTAAACATAGACTCTGCAAGAAACTTGTTTCATAACCCCCAACCCCTTTAATTATTTGCTTTCAGAAATACATTGGATAAACAGACGTAATTGTGAATTAAAGTTAAGTCTAGATGATTTTCCTTGTGGGATTGACCCCAACCTACTAGTTGTGTTCTAGACATGATTACAACTGCTTATACTTCTTTAGGGAGGTGTGATTTGAGCGTATAAAATATCAACAAGAACAATATCATTATCACCTCAATTCTCATATCAAGCCTTTAAGACCATACTGACAATACACATGTAAATACATATTCATGTACTTCAAGTAAACACCGCCACCAAAGGTGGAGCATACAACTCAAGAACATTTCAATGGTAACTAACGTGATAGAACAACTTACACTATAACTAAGATTTCACCATCCTTCCACAATATTTCATCAAAGTAACATAATATAGCATACTTAGGCAGTAGCTAACTTAAAATACAACATAAAAAATCCAACTCTAACATTATCTAGATAAAAGCAACAAACAAACTTCACAAGCAAAAAGTTGATAATAAGAATAAACATGGTATCATTGGGGTTTTGACATTAAAATAATTATGAAACATAAACAACTCATTTTAATCATTAAAACATCTTTATGCATAGACCCATACTTAGAGTCAAGGATAAAAGAAGTTGGAGTATGAAAACCCTTTGGGAAATCTCTTTAAAATGGCTCCTTGAATGAAAAAAGGTTCATGTATGACTAGAATACCTCAATGTGAAGAAACCCACCAAATTTTGATGAAGAAAACATTGATAACCCTCACTGTAACAACCCTAAAAATGGATAAGATAAGAAATTCTTAATGTGTGAAGAATGGCAATGATTAGACATGGGTACACACAGATTGATGCACGTAGAACCAGATTGGGGAGTTATTTGAGCTTGGAAAGGTTGGGTCCAACCATGTAGAGCACTCGATTACGAAGATTTACTTGAAGGAGTCTTTACCGGACTTAAAAAGAGGAAATCTTAGGTTTGGAGGGTGTAAAGGTAAAATGGTCTTTTTCCAGGCTAAGGGTAATATCATAATTATCCTAAATATATAATTAATTGTTTAATTAATAAGGTGGAGGGGCAATGTGGGTAGAGATAGACGAAATTGAGCTCTTGAAGTGAAGTCTTGCTTCACCCTGGTTCGAACCTAGATGGAAGCAATGAATTAATGTGATTTTTATTTAAGATATTGAATTAATATAATAAATTAATGATTATTATTCATTATCTGATTAACAATATAATAGAAATAAGATTTTTAATAATTAAGATAACCTTATTTGACTAAGTCCTAAACTAGACTCCTCTCCATTCAAATGCTCATTCACTCTTCCTCTTTCACATGAAATTTCTGTGCCAAAATAAGAGTCAAAAGAAGAAAAATAAACTAGATTCTTCACACATGAATAACACAGACGAAATCATAAGAAAACAAACATTAATCTCACACTTGGCTAAGAGAGGTTGTTATTCGAGTGGAGTTGATATTGAGGTTTAGACGTGTTCTTGGGTTAATTTTTTATGCAGCAATTAAAGAGTTTAACGTCCATTCTCCAAGAAAAATTTCTTTATACAAAATTCAAACGTATGAAACTAGGGTTGTCCCCTTAAATGTTGAACTCCTTGTCCGTAGTCTCCTTCTGATTTAACTCTAAATTAGGTTATAAATCATGTTGTGGTATGGTAGCTGGTAGCTAAGTGTGAAATGTGATATTCTTTGTAATTTTCTGTTTGGAAATAGGAAGCATGATTAATGATGTCAACCGAAAATGATGTGGTGCAATATGTAAATGTTTGGTGTTGTTATCCGTTTTGAAGTCTTAAAATGGTTAGTTTGATGGCTGAAATTAATGTGCATAAATTGTGTAATTCGTGATGTTCATATGAGGTGTATGTGACTGATTTTAAGTGGAAAATTGCAGCAAAAACAACATTGAATCAACACCAAAGAATGTGTTAAGCGAATTATGGAAATGCACCCCAATAAATGTTAACTGATCTATGAACTTCCGTAAGATTTCAAGTGAAAATATTTGTAAAAAATAAGCTAAAAAAAGACTCAATTCCTGCAAACTTACAAGTTTGGTTTAGGCTAAATAATGATGAATAAATATGGAAATTTATTTGAATTTAAAGGGATGAGGACACCAGGATTCGAACCTGTGACCTCACCCGTACACTGCCTTAAAATCGCAAAAAGGGAAATGTGGTCAAGGGGAATGTATATGGGGTATGCTGGCTGAAAATGTAGCAGCGAGTGAAGTGAAAGAAAAAATAAAAGAAAGGAAGTGTGAGGCGTGGGAATCGAACCCACGACCTCAAGGCTGTAAAGGAGAAAGGGAGAAATACAAAAAAAATAAAGTGAGGCTGTGGGGGCTCGATCCCAAAACCTCACTGCCAATGCATAGCTAAGTCAAACTTTAATAAAAACAAAATAAGGAGGTTTTTGGGGTTCAAACCCACAACCTCATAGTCCCTAGCGAATTAAAGAACAATTAAAGAGAGGATGTGGGGGGTTTATCTCACAACCTCATGGTCCATGCGAAATTGGACAAGAGGAATTAAATTTTAAATATAAAAAAAAAAAGGGTTGTGGGGGTTGGATCCCACAACCCTTCAGCCAAATAAGAGGAGAATCCAAGGAGAAAAATAGAGATAGAATGTTGATGTTGGGGCTCGATCTAGGGTCCCAATGTCAAAAAGACTAAAAATAAAGTCAAGGAAAATAGTAGGTATTGTCCAAGGGATTGGAACTTGGGTTCCCTTGCCCAAATTTCTGTATTGATACATAAGTCATACGTGAATTAAATGTTCAAGAATAGTGCCACCTTCTTTGATCTAAATTGAGATATTGGCATACATACAAGATGCATAAGTCTTGTACTACATAATCTTAAATGGATCACTTAAACGAACTATGAATGAAGCCTCATGGATTGTATGTGTAGACCCAAATGTCTAGATACATTTAAAAATAAGTGAACATAATATGTATGCAATAAAATGATCAAACCCTAGAAGGGTTAAGTACGAGTGTAAAATACAATAAATGGCCAATTGCATTGGCATATGATGAGATGAACCATGAAATGATGAAATGAACAATGAATTGATGAAACCCTAGTAGTGTAAAGTAAGAGTGTGAAACACACCAAATGGCCAAGTACATTGGCATATGATGAAATGAACAATGAAATGATGAAATAATCAATGAAATGATGAAATGAAAAATGAAATGATGAAACCCTAGAAGGGTAAGTAAGAGTGTGAAACACACCAAATGTCCAAGTGCATTAGCATACGATGAAATAAACATTCACGTAAAAAGGGGTGAGTAATTATGAAGAACAAATTTGCGAATGTTAATGAATGTGGTGACAACATGATATGAGTCTAATGTAAAAGAAGAGAGCAATCTCAAATGAGCCTACGTAAATGTTACCAAAACGTACTTACCTATGAGAGTGTAAAGTTAAAGAAGAGACCAGTCTCTGTGAACAATCTAATGAAAGTATTGAGAATAATACACTTAATGCTAATGATGAGATGATAAATCATCTATTGAGATATGATGTCTTCAAACTAGAAGCCAGCTTCCATGATGTATGAGTTGAATGTAGGAACTTTATACTAAGCACCGATAGACTAGCTATGAGCGGTGATGCCTTCTTTTGGCAAGGGCGAAGGTTCACGTAACTCTCATGAGATAAGACTGTCCGGCATGCCGGGTATGGGTCTCATTATATCTCCTAGTCTTCGAACCTATACTACTAATATAGGGATCTGGCGGGGTTCAATTCCCATGTACTCTAGCATGTTTTGGATCACTTTTGTTGGTGATTCAACCTCTTTTCGGTGTGGGGTTTCATGACACTGAATTTCATGATGCTCACATGATCTATGTCGGTTAAAGGTAAAGTTCCCAATGAACAAATGAGGCCATCCTCAAATGATACGCATAATGAAACGAATGATACCAAAGGTTTTAGGATAGGATAATCAATAGGTGAGTTAGATTCAAGTAATGACATTAGGTCATTCTTTTTCATTGCACAAGGAACCCGATGAAATTCTTAAACTAAATCCTAGGTATAGCTTGTGTTTACACTGGCCCATGAATGAAATGAAATGAAGTACGTATGAATGAATGAAGCAGACTCTGTGTTTGCTAAAGAAGACTCCCTAATTTAGGTCCCATATGTTGAGCCCTCATTTTTTTGAAGCCTTAAATTCAAATCCATGATTCCAAGGTCTCATGGCATACGAATGAATGAAATGAACGACGTTATGTGTTATATGAATTATGATATATGCTATGTGAAATATGTTATGTGTTGTTTGCAAAATCATAAGTTTGATGATGCATGTTACACTCATGGCATGACTTTCCAAATCAAAATTTGGCAGGTCCATTGACTTCCCTGATCCAAATTTGGCAAGTCCACTGACTTTACTTTCCATAGATCATGTTGTTAGGAAAGAGATATTCTTTCTCATGCATGTCATTGGTGTGTGCTTGCATTTATCCATACTTAGTACAAGTGTGTACTAATTCCATACAAATATCTACTTTTAGGTGCAGGCACATGTGGACGTTAGATCTTACAGTACGACGTTGCAGCTATCCGGACGTGGAGCTTTCATCCGGACTTGCTAGGACCTCATGCTTTCGAGGCTGTCTACTGTTATAATTTAGCTTAGATGTAGGCTTTATCTAGTGGAGCATGTTCCACTAGTGTTTCTTTCCACTTTTATTTCAGACTTTGTATTGGTGCCGTTTTGGAAAAATGTTTTTAATGCAATTATGAATTGTTTCTTTCATTTGATTATCTCTATATTAGATGGTTGATTTGTGAACGCCTATGATGTTAAGTTCAAAATGATTATCATGAAATAAGAAAATAATTAACCTTGATGAAGTAAGAATGATGTATGTAGGCTTCTCTGGGACCTCTGAGAGGTAAACGACGCCAGTCTCGTCTAGGGTGTAGATTCCGGTCGTGACATTCACCTTTAGCCGTACCTTAAGTTCTAGCTACAATGGAGTTTGGGAGAGTTCATTCTTGAGGGAGCGGTTTTGAATATTTAAAAATGAGGTCTTGTCTAGGTCTAGGAATTTATGCCAACTTTAAATACTCTAAAGAACCTAAAATAATAAACAATGGTTCACAAAAAATATGGGGTTAATTTACCAAAGCACCCCAATCCTTGGCAGAATTTCTTACAGCTTTATAGTGACCATTGACGGACACCTAGCTTCGGGGCGTAGCTTGGTCGAAGGCCCATCCTACTGATGCGTCGTTTGGGTATGAGTATGGTAACATGGGGATTAAGCTCCCACCACTAAGGGTAGAGTTACACCCCAAACGATGGGGCGTGTTTCACCCTACTTGCCATAGGCAGGGGGCGTCGCTTGAGGATGTCTTGGTAGTTTTGTTGCCAAGTCTTAGATCCTCTTCTAGGACCCCTAATGGGGGTTCTAGGTTGATTCATACCCTAACGTTCAACCCCTATAAATGTTCATATTGTTCCTAGGGTCCCCTCATATAATTTTCAACCAAAACGAAAATGTAAAACTTGCCAAAACAAATAAGGACACACAAGCATATTTCAAGGCACATCTTCCGAATGATATTAAGCACTTTTAAAGACATCAAGGACTAAACTAGAAGCATATAAAAATCACATCATGATCAAAACATTCATATCCAATGCACCAAATTAACAAGGAGCACAATTACACCATTTATAAGCATCTTGTTAGCAACAAAGGCAACTTTAAAAATAATTTCCTTAAGTCAAAGCACACATTTATTTCAACTTTACGAATAATTTCCTTAATTCAAAGTAAACATTTATTTCGTCATTTATGGAGGAACTACCTTCTCCAACATTAGATATGCTCATATACATCATTTCTACACATATTGGAACCATTCTTCATGAAAATGCAATTTAGTCAAATTTATGTTTATTTGTGGTTAATACCAAACCTTCACAGTAAAGCATGCATGATAGATCAATAATTCATATTTTAAGTAATTTAACAAGATGGAATGACAATAGTAGAGACAATAACATATAAACTCATCTAATAACACAAACACATCAACCAAAATGAATTAAGACTTAACGAGACTTCCAATGAACATAAGTCTTCACCTCAAGATCCAAGTACATAGAAATGATTCCTTTTTGGAGGATTTGGATCTAGACCACCTTGAGGAGATTGGTTGACCTCTTTCACTTTTACCTTGAGGATCGGGCAATCCCTCATCTTATGTCCCCTATTACCACACCCAATGCACCTATCCGTACTGGGAAGACAGCTGCCAAAGAGTTGTTTCCCACATGTGCTGCACCTAGGCCTCCCAAAAACATGGCTACCTCTTTGGGAATTCTTTTTGGAAACCCTGTACTTGTTCTTTGTGGAAGAGTCTTTATTATAGAACCTCTTCTTAGACTTGACTTTACTTGGTTCATCCATCCTAGGCCTCTTTACATCCTTATTTATTTCCCTAAGCTTGGACTCCTCAATTTGTTGAGCATACACCATGAGCCTAGAGATATCCATATCATTATGGACCATTGACGTACGACACTCTTGTGCAACCAAGCTGTAACCCCCATCACAAATTTATTCATCCTAGCCCTACGCTCGGCTACCAAGGTTGGGGCATACTTAGAGAGTTCGGTGAATTTGAGAGAGTAATCTATCGCACTCATTTCCCCTTAATAAAGGTTCATAAATTCCAACAAATTTCTCTCCCTCTATTCCATGGGAAAAAATCAAGAAAAGCCACTTTGAACACTTTCCAATCTACCAGAACTTCCTCTAAGATTCTTTCTTCCCTTGATTTCTGACACCACACTTGAGGCACATCTTTGAGTTGATAAACGGCTACATCCGATCTCTCAATAGGAGTCACACCCATAGCATCCACCACCTTGAACACCTCATCTACAAATCCCCGTAGATCTTCATCCACTTTGGTGTCATGAAAAGTAGAAGGGTTCATCCTCATGAAAATCCCCGATCCTAGAAGCGGTAGAATTTGCATTTGGTTGAGGACCAAATCCTAGGTTTGCTTGGGCACCAAAATATTTAGTGACGACTTGATCTTGAGTCTTCATGAGTTGGGTGAATAACCTAAGGGAATCTTTTATCATCGTATTAGTCATGTCCCCTTCAGCATAAGGAGCTGAGGACGTAGGGGCATTGCAGGAATTTAGGGCACTTGAGGTCCTTGAGGTTCTTTAGGGGGAACAATATCATTCACATCCACTTGACAAACTATAGGGACTTGGTCACCACGGGGAGGGATCCTCTCATTAGCTACTCATCCTTCCCCCATTCTAGTGGTTGTCCTCCACGTATTCATGTCGTATAAACACAAAAAAGACATTTTATAAACTTCAACTCTATTGAACGACACTGTAATAATGAAGAAAGTTAAACTTCTATCATCTTATAGTCTTCTGCTCATGAATGTGTCGCGACTAACACCAATGAAGAAGACTCTACTAGACGTGTCTTTTGAGACTTTGGACCCTAAACTATTTCTCAAAACCTTATTCTCTGATACCAAGTTTGTATTGACCCTCAAGTACACCGTATAAGAAGGGGGAAATGTTGAGTCTTCACAAGGCGTACTTGACCCTTTGGGGTCTTGTACATGCCTCTTAATTATCGTTCATTAGATAATACATGAAAAGTAGTGCGGAATTAAAACTTTTCAGTAAAATAATAATAATAAGGAAATATCTTTTATAAAATAGTAAAGAGTACTATCATCGTCACAAGCCAACTTAAAGACACCAGTTAAATATCTTAGGTACACGGCCCTTTACATTGAAAGAAAGTACATAAAAAGTCTTATAAAAGTCTTAATAGAAGAAACAATATAGATAAAGACTATGTCCTCGAATATGAGGACATACCGAGTCTTGAGAGAGTCAATTCCCAAGCTTTGCCTTCTCGACTTCCACTTGCTTCCACCTACACTCTTAGAGTATATAAAAGTATGGGGTTAGGACAAACATTGTACTAAGTATGACATATGCAAAAACATGCAAAAGAGGAATTTTTTGCAGAAATAAAGCTTACATTTTAATTGAGTAAAAAATTCATAAATATGGAAGTAAACTAGCATATAAATCACCTTTTATCATAAACGATGAAAATTTTATGATTTTAGCACAAAAGTACACTTCACAGTGAACTCAAGAAACCTTAGAGTAAACTCATTTCATTTAAACTCATAGTGAACTGAAGAAACCTTACAGCTAACTCATTTCATTTAAAGTCATAGTGAACTTATTTCTTTTCAACTCTCCCTAAACAAGATCATCCTAAGAATCACTAAGGTAAGACATGAAGGAACCTTCCATACAATTTCGTCAATACGCACCTAAGTGATCCTCAAAGACTACCTACCATAGGCTTACGTCGCACGGGTGAAAACTCCACATTCTATAACTAGACATAGAGAAACGTACTTGCATTTAAGGACTTCACATAAGTTACCTTCTCCAAGAAAATCCCCACATTACACAAGATGCAATGTGAAAGTAGAATCCCATTATACTACTCCCACAAGGTGCTCCTTGGTAATTCCCTTAGACCAAGGACACCACATTCTTCATTCATAAACTTCATCATGCATGACATAACATTAACATGCTTTCTTAACATTATACATTAAGTCACCTAACTCTATTTGCATCACATAAAGACCCATTCATACATTGCATATAATGACACACCAAGACTCCCCTTTCAAGTGTCTACTCGTGCAATGGATAGATAGCTTCCCATACCACCACCTACCCTAAGTAGTACACTCTTTTGAAGACTTAAATCATTGCATTCTTTTGCGGGGACTATCTTTAACCGACACAGACCATGATAGCTTGAAATGGAATACCGGTATTAACCCCTAATGGATAAGGTATCCCTACTTGCCTATGATAGGATCATTATGGAGCCTTTTCATGGGGTTTGCAATAGCTACTCCTATACGGGCTCCTTGTCAAGGGTTACGGAGATTGCTTATAAGTGACTCATTCATATTCTGGCGAGGAGCACTCATCTCAAGAGGTACAGTGGGTACAACATCTCTACTCACGAAGTGTACACACCCCTTCTTCAAATCCTCTGGTGCTAAGCATATCTCCCCAATATAGTCTTAAACATTCTTTAACTATAGGTTAAATATAACTATTGAACACCACATGTCAACTCACGAAGGGTATCATTTCTCCAACCTAACATAGAAAGCTCTTAGGACTAGTAAGGTTTCTACTAAACACTTCATCTCAAATACGAAGAGTGTTCTCCCCAAAACACCTCTTTTCATACTATTGGAATAGTAGAGATGGTCACTTAATATCTACTTAGGAAGAGTGTGTACCATAAAATCCCCCATTCACAATCTTTACTTCATTCACTCATTCAAAGTGTGTGTGTTAGAGTACATGTGAGCATACCTTTCACATAATCACCATTTTCATCACATTGACTCCTAAACATACCCATACTTTCATTCAATATATATCACACACTAGCATGCATCAGATATACATATACTTCACTTGGACATAATCTATACAACATATACATTTCAAACTTCACAAAACATATCAACGACAACATCATCATTATAACCTTAATTCTCATCTAAATCCTTAAAGACCATACTCATAATACACATGTAAATACACATGCATATACTTCAAGTAAACACTGCCACAACTAGTGGACCTTACAACTCAAGAACATCTAAGTGGAAACTATACAAGATAGAGCAACTTACACTTCATCAAATCTTTAACTGTCCTTCATAAATATTTCATCAAAGTAGCATAATATAGTATATTTAGGAAGTAGATTACTCAAAACACAACCTAAGAAATTCAACTCTAACATTATCTAGATTAAAACAACAAACTCACTTAAGAAAAAAGTTGGTAAGAAGCATAAACATTGTTTCATTGCGGTTTTTGCATAAAAATCATCACCTAACATTAAAAAAAACTTATTTTATTCACCAAAATGTTTTCATGCAAACACCCATGAATAGAGTTAAAGATAGAAGAAGTTGGAGTTTGTAAACCCTTTATGAAAACTCTTTTAAATGTCTCCTTGAATGAAAGAAGGTTCAAGGATTACTAACATACATCAATGAGAGGAAATCCGAGAAATTTTGATGAAGAAAACCTCCACAACCTTTACCTTTAGACCCTCTTTGAGTTCTAGCTCATATGGAGTTTGGGAGCGTTATTTGTTAAGGGAGGGGTTTTCAATATTCTAAAATGTGGTCTTGTCTATGTCTAGGACTTAAAACAGTCTTAAATACCCTAAATACCATAAAATAATCATCCACAGTTCACAAAAGAGCTGGGGTGAATTTACCAACACACCCCAACCCTTGGTAGAATTTCCTGCAACTTTATAGTAACCATCGATGGACCCTAGCTATGGGGTGTCGCTTAGTCGACAACCCATCTTGCTGGGACATCGATTGGGTCTGAGGCTGGAAACATGGGGGTTAAGATCCTACCACTAGCGTTGAAGCTACGTCCCCAACGATGGGGTATCGTTCAGCCTACTGGTCGTAGGTGAGGGGCGTTCATTGAGGCAGTCATGGTAGTTTTGTTGCCATGTCTAGGGTACTCTTGTAGGTTGAGTGATACCCAGATGTTTAACCCCTATACATGTTCATGAGGTCGTAGTGTCCCCTCACATCATTTTCAACCAAAACAAATACGTAAAAGTTTCCAAAACACATAAGGACACACAAGGACATTCTTTGGCACATCTTCCGCTCATAGACATTCTTGGACGTTTGACCTCCAAGCATCACTAAGCTATAGACATTGCCTCAAACAATATAATTATTAATCATTTTAACACATGTTTAAATCATGATACACATGTGAAGCTCTTGTTTCACTGTGTTCGTGTTAGGGCTGTTACATATCTATACTTAGTACAAGTGGTATAATAACACATATTTCGATGTTTTCTACAAATAGTATGTTCCGACCATTGATTTCATAGGAGGACGATTGAAGAAGACTTGGATTATTTCCTCCAAATATTGGTAGGTCCTCATGTTCTGGGATTTTTCCTGTTCTACATTCTATCTTGGAAGTTGTATTGTCTTAAAGATATTGTTCATTCCTTTATCATTAGGAACATTGATGTAAGCCTATAATGTCATATTGACTTTGTACTGGCTATGTCCAACATTTTAAATAATTTTGATGGTTCAATATGAGAGAATATATTATACTCATTCCTACGTATTGACTGTTGTTTAAACAAGAAGTCTAAGAAAGCTTCATATGTAAGGAATATAAGTAAAATCCGTATGTAGTATACGATGGGTCAATGTAACCTATATATAAAAATATATATATATATATATATATATATACATATATATATAAAGTTTTAACTTTTTTAGCTATTTTACCTATGAAGCCTAATGATGAATACTAAGAGTCTAGTCTTAGTCCTCTCACTACACAATTTTAGGCCTACGGCTACACTTACTCTGAGCAACGCTTGAAAAGTGTTGCCTAAAATATTTTTGGGAACACTTTTTAAATGTAGCCTAATTTTTTAACTTTTCGCAACGATAATATTGGCAACACTTATAAAGTGTACCATTTAATGATATAGACTACACTTTATAAGCGTTGTCATAGTATGAAATAAATGGCAACAATTATGTATATATATGGCAACACTTTTAAAGGGTCCTATTTTTATAGTTGTAAAAACAACACTATAGAAGTGTGGCCGAAAATTTTTCACTAAAATATTTGATTCCCTCCAACATTTTCAACTCCCCTTCCCATTATTTTTAGCCAAAAAAAATATTAATAAAACATTATTAAAAACTTTTTTATGGGGCAATTGGAAAATAAATTCATGTTTAGAACACAACGCTGAAGAGTAGAACACAACGCAGCTTCTTTCCTATATGAAAAAGCACACATTTTTTCTTCTCAAAAACATTAAATCGAAGAGTAGAAGATGGTGATCGAAGAGAGGACGTTGAAGACTGAAGAGAAGAGCTGAAAATGAAAAGAGATGAGTTAATATTCCCTTCTCCAAAACGCAGGTTACGCCAGTTGGCGAAGTGGCATTAAGCATCCCTAGCGGTACGAAAAGAGGGGTCGTGATGATATCATCTACGTCCGTACCGCTCCTCGTGGAGTAGAACCCGCATCCAACCAAGTCTTTGACCAGGGAACGGGAGAATTCCCACTACCGCTGGAAGGCCAGCCTGGCCGTGAGCGCGGTGGGAACGGGCTTCCCAAGAAGCCAGCCGGGCCGGGGTCAGCATAGAATGAAGGGGACGGCCCTAATCTTGTGTTGGCTTTGCCAACTTATTGGGTTGCGGTCTTTAATAGGGTCGCCTCATATTTTCCTTAACCTAATTAATCAGCCCCGGGGGAGAATGATGATGGAGATGTATTGCGGCCTTCTCCTGTTCATCAACTCGAACCTCGTTCTTCTGCAGTTGATGTTACGGATTAGCCGCACTCTTCAGGCCTGGTTTAGTGAGGGCGACCGCGAAAGTCACCCAATGGGTCAGTCTTTTAGTTCTCCCAGATTAGAATATCAAAGGAGGACTTTGCAGATGCCGGGGGTTTAAATCCCCGGTCGAAATTATCCAACATCAAATTGTATAAGACCTTAGTGATTAACCCAGCGTGTGGGATCCCAACTTCCGTAATAGAACAATTAATTCCATTTTGGTCATTGGTATCTTTAAAAAGGATGAAACTAAGGATATTACGTAGCTATCACGCACCAAGGGGGCCAGCTTTCGTAAAATTCTTTTATGAGGAATAGTACCTTGTGA
This sequence comes from Solanum pennellii, assembly GCF_001406875.1. Taxonomy (NCBI): domain Eukaryota; kingdom Viridiplantae; phylum Streptophyta; class Magnoliopsida; order Solanales; family Solanaceae; genus Solanum; species Solanum pennellii. The sequence goes on along the minus strand of NC_028645.1, from coordinate 45,853,450 downwards.
GGGTGCTAGATTCAAGATGAAAATAGTTATAATCTTCCCCACTCCACCTAATTTGGCAAAGAACTCATGGCGATCTCTGGGAAAACCACACGACTGCTCCTGAAAGATAGATGAACACATAAAACAACTATTCAACATAGGAGAGCGTCCCTTTCACCGGGACAAACAACCCATTTATGATTAGGGTCCCCTGGCTGACATAAAGTTTCAACATAAAAATAAATCGCCTCGTCTTAGGGAATACTTAATAACTTAAGTGGGGACAATGCATACCTCTCTTCTGAGATAAGAATGATTATATCACATACGCTTAAAGGGGGCAACGAAAATAGATCACCAAGTTTAGCATAGACATATAATATTGACCGGGCAAGTTGCTGTGCGGAGCATGAATAAGGTGGATTTTTCCGTGGGTCCTCGCCATCTGAATCAATTCTGAACGAACAGTATCTCTATCTGGCTTTGTTATTATTACAGTGTTATCTGCACCCAGCCAGTAAGTAGAGATATGGAGAGAGGAGACAGCTTTGTCGCGGACCTTTCTTTGCTTTCTTTTATGAACTCCACTGGTCGTCCATGGATTATAGGGGCTTTCCATTGTATATACATACACTTTCCTATCCTACTCTGCAAATCCCATTTTCCTTAAGCATATAGAAACCTATGATTCCAATTTGCATATGCTGCTGCTTTGGTGAGTTTATTGATCATGGCTGGCTCTTAGAAATAGGGATACTCTAGGGTACGAAAGAAGGATATTCCGAGCCTGGGCACGCCTTTCCAACCAATTGATGTAGGAAGAACCCTGGACCTATTCATTCCTTCTCAGACTCGCCTAGAAGAATAGCTGAGTTGAGTTGAGCTAATGCTGATGAACTGGGGATCGATCGAGGAGCTGAAGATTGAAGAACTGAAGCTTAAAAAAAACTTCATCAAGCGTAAGTACCAATTTCATACAGCTTAAATTCCTTTGCACTCTCTTCTAATCATCTAGTATTAAAAATAGTCAATTAATTGAATTTTTGTTTTGTGTTTAGAAGTAATTGATTAGTCTGGGATTGTTATTGCTGAAGAATCGAAGAGCACTGCGATTTCTCTGAACATGAACTGAAGAAGACGATTTTCCTCTCAGCTTCGTTGTTCAAGTTTGGAGAGCTGAAGATGACCATTTTCTTCAAAGATTTATGGGTAAACTGCTATTCCATCAGATTTCCTTTAGAAAATTTAAAGAAAATGCTTCACAAATCAACTTGCCTCATGTCTTAAAGTTTTAGGTTGTTGGAATAGAGTTTATCAGGTAAGAGATTTTACCTTCAAAAGTCTACATTATATGTTTAAGATTTTGATATTCTTGTGTGTCAGTCAAATATTTGTTTATAGGAAATCTGTTAAAACGCGGCTGGGTCGACTGACCTCGCGACGGGACGTCGTGGTCACGACGAGCCGTCGTGGACCTTGCGATGGGCCACCGTGGACCTCGCGACGGGCCGTCGTAGTCATGAGAGGCCGTCGTGGTCATGACGGGCTGTGGTCATGACGGGCCGTCGTGGTCATGACGGGCCGTCGTGGTCATCCGTCGTGGTCATGACGAGCCGTCGTGGACTCCGTCGTCCCATACTTGCATGTTTCTTCTGCTACATCTCTAATCTTCATGACGAACATGCAGAACGAACCGTCATGGCTACGACGGTTCGTTACGCTTTCCGTTACAGCTGAAATTTCAAATTGATTAATTGTTAAATTTCTTAATTTTGTGTTCTTTCTTGATGGAACAGATTTGTTTACTATAGGAATTGATATTCAAGCAGTTAACGTTGTTATCAATTCTGATTCTCCTAAGAACTCAGAAACGTATTTACACAGGGTATGTATAACAGATCTTTGATCTTGCTTATTGACTTATATATTGTTTTTGCTATTTCATCATTGGTAATTTATTGTTAGTGGCTTTGGTTTGAATTGAGCTAAGGTTTTGTTTCTCTTGACAACTTTTAATCTTGCTTGTTTTGTATGGTTGAAGTGTAGTTTTGCTATGTCAGATTTAGTTTCCTTGTTTGATCGTGTGGAACATATTAACTACACAATGAAACTAATCTAATTTTCTTTCATTTTGCTGTTGCAGTAATCTACCATCTGGACTTGTCTCTCTTTAGTTGTTGTTAATGTATTTGGTTTAAATTGAGCTAAGGTCTTGCTTCTTTTGTTTCACTGTTTTTTTGGCATTTGTATAGAACATTGGCATGGTATGGAATCTGCAATCTGCAGATTTGTTGTGAATGTTTTCTGTAACTGCTGCTTCTATATATAAATATTTCTGTCAGTAAAGTCTATTTTCTTTCTTATTATATAGAAAATCCATGTTATAACCATAACTTTTGACATCCTAGTAGAAGGTATGCTTTCATAACTACAAACAAATAAAAAAAGAATTTTAGGAGAATCTAATTGTTTGTGTCTCCTCATTAATTCCTTTTTTCTTAGTGTTCGTGTTAGTTTCGTGCATCATGGTTATTGTATAACACCAAATATTTTATATTGTTTCTCATGAAGTTTGAACCCTAATGCAATTATTCATTGTTGTTGAACTCATTTGGAATTCTAGACACCTAAGGGAAGATCATCTACTGTGAACATCAAAAGACAAGTAGGAATCTACTTTGAACATCAAATGATGCAATCTAATTTTCTGTAACTGCTGGATTTCATGCCTCTCTACATTGTTGCAACCTGAACTTCTTACCTCTTCTATATAACTGCCAATATCTTATTTGTGTAGGGAAATGGAGGTGATCAAATTTGAAGTGGATGATGAAGAGTTTTTGAACTATTGTAAAAGTTTAAATACATAAATGATTTATTGTGTACACATTTAGAATATTGATGTATAAGTATGGGTATGTACACAACACATACTATCTTTTGGTTGTACATGAAATATTTCTCGAAGTTATTTGAAATATATAGCTTGAATTTAATGATTAATTAGTTCATTTTGTGTTTTAGGTCACTTGTATGTAAGTAAATATATTATATATATTTGTGCTACATGTAGGCTTATAAATGTTGAAGTTACACTTTGTAAGTGTTGCTCTTGGTGGATAAAAAGTTACACTTTGAAAGTGTTGCAATAGATGACCAATAAAAGGCAACACTTTTTAAGTGGGACCAATAAATCTGAAACGGAAACGCTTTTAAGTAAAGTCTAACAAAAAATAGGTGTTGCTAATGCACGTCTTCAAAGTGTGCCCTTATACCTATTTGGTTACGCTTTATAAGTGTAGCCAAAGATGGCAACATTTAAAAAGTTTTGCCTAATGTCAAAGGTTACGCTTCTTTTGGGCAGCCCCTAAAAAGTGTTGCTGAATGTCCAAAAGTGTAGCCTTTTATCAAAGGCCACACTTTTTGCTAGTTTAGGCTACACTTACGTGGTGTTGCTGTAGGACGAAAATGGTGTAGTGTCCCGAGGACGACGATGTTTGTTACGTCTAGCGGATGTTCCCCGGTCGTAACACAAACTGTGTATATATAGTATTTTTGAAGCTTTGTACACAACAAAAAACTTTTGTGTCATGACTGAGGAGCAACCCTATCAAAACCCTCAAGTGACTTAGGTGAATCTAGAGCCTAACATGGTTGTCATGATGGTCTAAGGTCCTAAAATTGTCTATAATGTGGTATTGCGGTAGTGTCTAGAGTTTTATGTCATTTTGAAGTGAAATGTCAAGGATGTCTTATTCTTAAACCACACCCTAGAAGTTAGGGTCAATCTCGGATTGCAAAAGGCGTACTTGACTCTCGGAGGTCTCGTACAAGCCCTTACATATCATTCATCGCACAAATATAGTGAAAATTAGTGCGGAATTAAAACTTTTCACAAAACATATCATAGTTGGTAAAATTTATTTCATATAAAGTCATAGGAAATAATATGTCTAAATCTCATCAAACTTAAGACAGGAGAATACTTGGGACACTGCCCGTACACAATACTAATATAGAACTACATAGTATATGACAATACTTCAAATGGAAACATAAAATACATATATACCCTCAAATCAAATGAGGACATACATCGACTTCTCTTGAACGATGCTACGGTCCAATTCTTCCTTCCCAAGGGCTCTTCACCTACCAACAACTATAGGGACATAAAAGCATGGATTAGTACAACCACATGGACTAAGTATGGCATAATGCATAAAACTCATGAAAACGGACATTTATTAGAAATATGTATCTTTTAGTTTAAAAATTCATAGTATAATTATAAAAAGAACAGTTAAAAACGTAGAAACAGATAGATAACATTTAGATAATTTGAGCTCAATACAGTGAAGAAATTCACTATTACAGAGAAGGTGTCTACTTCTTCTTTAGACACTTCTTAACGTGTAGTCTTCTCACTAAAAGCTACCCTAAGACCCACTTGAGTAACAAAAAGAGAGACCGCCCGTACAACCTCCCTAAATATACCTAAATGACCCTCAAGAACACATATAATAAGACAATACACATTTGCAAGACATTAAAGCATCAACACATAGATAATATGACATTCTCCTTCCAAAGGCTACCAAAAGACCTACTTAAGTAAATAAAGAAGTTAACGTCCATGATTGACCTCTTCAAGATTACCTAAGTAATCCTTAAGACTACCTAATTATTCGATCATGTCCATATTATCAACCAATTTCCCTAACTAGAGTCAGTCTTGACCATTGCTATGCCCCCTTTACAACTTAACTAGATAACCCTTAGCTACTCTAGATAAGTATTTATTCAATTAACATACTTTCTTAACTTAACTCATTATATTCATTAGTTCATTAAAATACTCATACATAACATAATGGACATTCAAGTAATGGTTTTACACAAGACCTAGGAACTCCAACTAACAACTTCAAAGCCTATTGTGCAATGTCTAGATAGCGTCCCATACCACCACCTGAACTTCATAGAACTTCTCTAATGCTAATATGAATTCAATATCATGAGAATAGGCAATAACCGACATAGAACATGATAGCAAGACATGGAATATGGAGTTATATCCTACTCCGATGATGTTGTTCTACTTGCCAATGGTAGAACTTAGACACATCCCATGTAGGCACAAGGTTAAGGAATATGAAGGGCATGCTTTTTAATCTAGTCTCATTTTTTTAACTAGAAATACTTCCCTTACCATACTAACTCGGTGCTAGCCTTATTTCTGATAGAGTAATTCGCACATAAGGTTCACATAAAAGGGTTCCATATCTGGTTCATAACCCAATTAAATTTACCCTACCAAAGATGTCCTTAAGGGTTACCTTACAATAGCGACAAGAAGGTCATGATGACTTTCGTAAGGATTAATATGATGCAGTTCCAGACAATTAACCTAAATTCCATCATTTCTTTACTTTGAACGATACCATTACGGCTTACGACTTCAACATTCATAACCTTACCACTAGGTTCAAGGTTTCGCAAAAAAAAGACTCTCTTAATATTATTTAAGGTCACATGTCATTCATATATTCAAGACCAAGAGACTTTAGCATCCTAAGTCAAGAGATCACATATGCACATTCATACATTTATCAAGCAAGGGATACAAGTCAACCAAGACAAGACACCACATATTTCACTTTAACTTATAAGACATGTCATTCTAGAAGCAAATAGAATAACCCTTAAAATCTTCAAGTCATCTTATATACTATCATATCAACTTAATTATGACCATCATAAACTCATATAGTCAAGTAGTAATTTCATTCATAAACCCTAAGACCACACACACAAAGCCATATTCATAGTCTAACATGATCACCTACATAACATCAATAGAACACACATACCTTTACATTACTTAATATGTAAATAGATATCTTCATACTTGACTTAATCAACTACATAAATATTAACATTACTTCAAGTAGTTTGCCTACAAGGACACATCATTTGCAAGTAAAGCACATAAAACAGCCATCATAAGTGAACCACACCAATCAAAACATAAAATGACGTCTAATTAACATCAAAATAAAGGAAATAGGGCAGCCTACCACCACATCATCCTCAAACACCTCAATCTAATGGCAAATCATTACATTTGATATCACAAGACCCTTACCAATGGCCATAACCAACAACTAAACATAATTATAATAATATTGATTAAACTAGGTCAAATTACTACATATTAATAAAACTAATACAACCTAGATATCAATTTCCTACAATTAATACATCAATCAATAGCCTACATAAAACTATTTAAGAATTCATCAACATTAGATTAATATTAAGTAACCCATAACTTAGTTAATAACCAGGGATCATCCAATTCAGGGGTTCATAGGTAATTTAGGTTGAAGTTTTCAATAAAATAACAATGTAATCCATAATAAACGTTTAAAAACAATTGATGCAAGAACCCATGGTAGAATCATGAAATTGGTCAATTTAACTTTGAAAACATTTAGAAAACATCTTGAGAGTTAGGCTCCTTGATGAAAAGAGTTTCAAGGATGAACATTCATACATTAATTAATATAATCATTCATTTTGATGAATAATCTCAACTCAATTCGTCAATCCAAGCCCTTCCTTGAATTTTGGCTCTAATGGAGTGCTCGAGAGAATTCTAAGGATTTGGGTTTTTTATTTGGAAGAATGAAATATTCTAAGTGTAAACAACTTAATACACACTTAAAATACCCAAAATACATTTAAAGAACATACAAACCTCTTATTTTGAAGTGGGGTGAAATTAAAACTTCACCCCTCACTTAAAAGTGAAGCTACTCGCAGGACACAACCCATCGACGAACCGTTTGTCCACAAACGGGCCGTCCTGTCCTTCCGTTGTTGAGTTAAGAGACTCAATATGGGTATATTAACTCCCAAGACCAAGTCTCCACCAACGTTACCCATTGACAGGGCGTTGATTGTCTAGAAAGAGGTCGATTGCCTCCATCATTTGAGGCTGCCTTGGACATTCTTGGCACCACTTTTGGGTTCTTCCTCAAGGAGCCTTGGATGGTCGATGGGGATATTTTTCTGGACGTTTCAAACCCAAACATGAAATTGTAAGATTTTAGAACCTCTCACATGAATTTCACCAAAAACGAATAGGTAAAACTCGAGGAAATATACATATACACAATAGGAAAATTCAAGGCACATCTTTCGAATGTCATAGACGTTTGACCTCCAAAAACAAAAAAATTTACACACTACCTATATACATAATAATAACTCATTTAAAGAGCTTATAAACTCATTAATAACACATAAACATATAGAACCACTTATGAGACACATAGGTGACTTAGTCGTCGAAAGTCTTGGTCATTATATGAGTTATTATAGTGTTTATAGGAAGTGTATCAAGTTTTGTGATGTTTGGAGGTCAAGCGTCTAAGAACGTCCATGGCGTATGAAAGGTTTGCCATGAAACGACCTTGTGTGTCTTGGCATGTTTCATCGAGTTTTACCTATTCTTTTTGGATGAAATTAATGTGAGAGGTCCTAAACTCCTATAAAATCATATTCAGATTGGAAATGTGCGGGAAAACATCCCCAAGGACCATCCGAGGGTCCTTGAGGAAGGACACATGTAGTTGGCGAAAACGGCTTAAGACAGTCCCACCTACGGACGGCAAACGACGGCCAGTGGCCTGGTCGACGCCCCGTAGGTCGTGGCGTTGATGGGTACTTCGACTAGGGATATTAATATCCTATTTTCAAGGATCAGTAAAAAATGACGATGAACATCAAGGGTCATCAATTGAACGATGCCTAGTAGGTGTTGTCCGGTTATTGGATCTGCATTCCTGCGGAGTCAGTGTTAAGTTCAAGGGGTGAATTATTAACTTCACCCCACGTCCAAATAATATAGAGGGCGGTTACCTAGGGGTATTTTGGGTACTTTAAATGTGTTTATAAGTCTTTAACATTTAGAAGATTTCATTATTCAAAATGGAAATCCAAATTCCCTTAGAAATTCTCTAAAACACCATAGGAGCCAAAACATAAGAAAGGGCTCGGATTGGACAAGTGAGTGGATTTTATTCATCAAATTGGAGGATTAACTTTATCAAGGTGTGGTTTTTGATCCTTAAAACTCTATTCATTAAGGAGCCAAACTTTCAAAGAAGTTTTCTAATGTTTTCAAAGATGAATTGTCCAATTTCATGATCTATCCAAGGGTTGTTGCATTAAAGGTTTTAAAGAATTGTATATTGATTTAATTATTATTAGTTAGATTACTTTTACTCAATTAAACTATGAACCCATGTAATTGATGAACCCTAGTTTTGACTACTTTATGGGTTAGATGATTTGGACTTAATGCTTATGAATTCTAGTGTAGTTTTCTATGGGATATTTATTGATGTAATGAATTGATATCTAGGGTGTCTTTGACTGGTGAATATATATTTAATTTACCTATTTTCATTGAACATCATAGTTTATGTGTTGAATTATTGGTTATGGCCATAGGTAAGGGCCTTATGGTATTGAGTAGGATGATTTGTCATTGGATTGAAGTGTTGTTAATGGAGTGGTGGTACACTGTCCTAATTATCTTTATTTTATGTTAATTATACTTCAATTATGTTTTTATTGGTATGGTCCACTTATAGTGGCGGGTTATGTGCCTTACTTGCAATTGATGTGGCCTTGTCGGCGTTACTTTATTTATTATAATGATCATGGCCTTTTTGGCAACTACTTGAAGTACAATAATAATTTCTGTAGTTGATTTATGTGAAGTATGAGCATATCTATCTATATGTGAAGTAATGTGAAAGTATGTGTTCTTTCTATGTATGTTAGGCGATTATGTAGACTATGACTATGTGTTGATGCATGATTGCTCCTACTTAACTATATGAGTTTTGATGGTTATATTTATGATTATATAGTAATGTATAGGATGACATAAATATGATAAGGGTCATTACTAAATGATTACAAGAATGATATGTTATATAGAATATGGTAAGGATGTTATGTCTTGTTTGGTAGACTTGTGCTCCTTACTTGATACATGTATTAATGATATGTGAATATGAAATGTCTTGACTAGGTAGGATTAGTACACCCTCGTCATATATGAATGAATGATATGTGAGACATTAGATGGTGTTAAGAAGGTCATGTACCTAGAACCTTAATCCTAGTGGTAAGGTTATGGATGTTGAAGTCGAAGAGCCCCAATAGTATCCTTCATATAAAGGATGATGGACTTTGGGTTGGCTGGATGGAACGACATCATATCATCCTTAGGTAAGTCATAATGAGCTATATTAGTCTCCATTGAAAGGTATCCCTAGTGGATCTCTTTTGTAGGGTGAATGTGAGTGGGTTCTGAACTAGATATGGAACCACTTCATGTTATCCTTTAATGTAAATTACCCTATGAGAACAAAGTCTAGCACCGAGCGATTGTATCAAGGGAAGTAGCTTTACTTTAGAAGGAGACTAGAGTACAATGTATCTCTACTTGAGAATGAGAGTAGAGTTAAAAAGAGCCCTTCATATTCCTTAACAATGTTCCTACATGGGAAGTGTCCTAGTTCTACCCTTGAGAAGTAGAACACCCTCATTGTAGTAGGCTAGAACTCCAAATTCCTTGTCTATCTATCATGGTCTATGTCGGTTGTTGCCTATTCTCATCATATTGTACACCTACTAGCATTAGAGAAGTTCTATGAAGTTTAGGTGGTGGTATGGGACGCTATCTAGACATTGCAAAATTGGCTTTGAAGGTGTTAGTTAGAGTCCCTAGGTCTTGTCCAAGACCATTACTTAAATGTCCTTATGTGATGAATGAGTCTTAAATGTACTAATAAATGTGATGGCTTACGTTAAGAAAGCATTTTAAATTAATAAGTACTTATCTAAAGTAGTGAAGGGTAGTCTAGTTTAGGTGTGAAGGGGCATAGGAATAGTCACTTCATATCTTACCTAGATAAGTTTTTAGAATGTTTCTAGTTAGGGAAGATGTTGATTATCTTCTTGATTTACTTAATTAAGTCTTTTGATAGCCTTTAGAAGGAGAATGTCATATTATCTATATGTTGATGTACTAAGTAGAACTATTCTATCTTAGGTAGTCTATAGAAACTGTTAAGTGTGTACGGGATTATATGGGTGGTCGCTTCACAACACATTCAAGTGAGACTTAGAATCACCTTTGGTAAGAAATCTCATGTTCATATGTTGATGCCTTGTAAGAGTGTTGATCTCATTATGTGTGGTCTTAAGGATCATTTAGGTCTGGCTACAGAGGTTGTATAGGCGGTTTCTCTTTAAATTACATGAGTATTAGGATAGTTTTTAGTGGGAGGATTACATGCTAGAAAGTGTCTAAGAAGAAGTTGAGAACTTCACTGTAACCTTCACTGTAACAATGACAAATAGTCATTGTAACCTGACATAGTTCACTGTAAGTTTTCTTTAAAATGTATTAAATTGCTTATATGTTATCATATGTGTTTCTAATGTGTTAAATGTTATTATTATGATCATTATATGATGTTTAAATGAAAAAGATTCATATTTCTAATTAATGTCCGTTTTTATGATTTTATGCATTATGCCATACTTAGTACATGTGTTTGTACTAATACCATGCTTTTATCTATCTCTATAGTGGTTGGTTGGTGGAGATCATTTGGGAAGCCAGACTTGGATCGTAAAATCATTAGTCAAGTTGAAGTATGTTCACATTTGACTCCAGGGAATACGATGTCTTTTATTTCCTTTATCGAGGTATTTTAATAGACTAAGTAGTTCTATATTTTTAAGTATGGGTCGTTTCCAAAGTATTCTCGTGTCTAAGATTTGATATGATTGAGACCTAGTATTTCCTATGATTTCTAATGAAACATGTTATTAAAGATATTTTAATGTTTTGTGAAATTTTTTAGTTCCGCACTACTTTTGACTACGCATATGCGATGAACGATACGAAAAGAGCTTGTACAAGACCTCTGAGAGGTCAAGTATGTCTGGTTTTTTTCGAGAATGCCATAGCTTCTAGGGTGTTGTTTCAGGATGTGACAACCCCCTAGACGTAACTGGCACCTTTGTCCTCGAAGAGGTGTTAGACAAGACCTTATCATACATCATCACATTTCATAGGTAAATAAAAATACAAATAAAATTAAGAACTTAACATTTGATGTTCACTTAGACATCTCATATATCGAAAATTGTAAGGAACCTCAAAATAAATAGAACAAACTATATCTTCACATGTATTTCATGATTTAATAATGTGTTAATGTGATGAATAATAGCCTTAGAGATCAGTTATTTGGAGTTTAGAAGTTTAGCGTCAAATAAAAGCCAAGACGTTCGGAAACTAATCCTGTATGTGCTTGTGTCCCTTTGCATGTTTTATGAGATGTTTGGTGTTAAAGTTGATAGGAAAGGAACCTAGCACCCATTTGGTAATGTTTAGGGTCAAAACGTCTTGTTATGACTCCCCATGGACCACCTTAAAGGTCCTTGTGGAAGATCCAAGAATTGGCTAGAAGTTTCCAAAAGAAGCCCCAAACCAGGACCCTAATGATCGCAAGTAGCCTGGTTGATGCCCTATCATATGGGGGGAGCGGATTCACACATAGCTGTGGGATCTTAGCCTCAAAAGTCAAGCTTCTGTCATGAACCAATTACCTACAACACGGTCCGCTGGTTTATTGATTACGTAGGGATGGTTATGTGTCGTTTGGACCTGCAATTCCGCCTAGTGAGGGGTTAATTAGGAAGTTTACCCCATATCCTAATTAACTAGTGAGAGGTTGTTTTAGGTATTTTTAGGTATCTTAAGTTAGTTTTACCCCTATTAACTAAGTTAGACTTCACTTTAAAAAACCAAATGCCTTTCCCTAGAAACACACTCTCAAGACTCCATTGAAGCTTGAACGCAAGGTAGAGCTAGGATTGAATGTTTTAGGTGATTTCTTCACCAGATATCGTGGTTTTTCTCCTATTAAGGTATGGTAGTTCATACTTGACTCTTCTCTAATTGAAGGATCCAATCCAAAGGGTTTTCAAAAAGGTTTGAACCTAAATTCTTGTATTTTAATTCTTAAGCATAGATGTTTGCATGAAAAGGTTTTAATGGAAGGATTATAATGTTTTCAATATAAAGTTATGAGTTTATGATAAAAAAAAACTTAATGGACCCTTGATCAAGCAAATTCTCAAATTTTGACTTATGAATTGGGTTTGATGAATATGATTAGATAATATTAGAATTGTGTTTTTCTATGTTATATTGTTATTATCTACTGCCATTTATGACTTTTTATGGTGATTTTATTTGAGAATTAAGAAAAGGTGGTCAAGGCTTGGATGAAGGGTAATTTCATCTATATTATCTAGTTCTTATTGAAACGATATTGAGTGGTATGATCCTCTTATGGTGTTGTTGTTTACTTAATGTATATGAATATATATGTGAATTATGATTATGGCCTTGAAGGTATTGAATGTGAAGTAAAGAGATGTTATGATGTATTTGCATGATATGTCTTATGAGGTTGAGAATGAGTGTCTTGAAGATACTATGCCTAAATGAATTCTAAACTAAATGTCAAGCATGATAGTGTGTGAATTATGATAAATGTAGTATGATCATGTGTAGAAGTCAATGTTATACATCATGGTGGTTTTGTGAAAAGCGTTCTCACAGGTACTCACAAACAATGAATGAATGAATGAAGTTAATAAATTAAAATGGGGCACTTCTTGGTAGACACTATTCGTGAGAAGAGATGAAGTGTCTAGTATCAACCCTACTATTCCTATGAAATCTAGTGAATTAAAAAGGGGATTTTTGGGTAGACACTCTTCGTGAGTTGAGATGAAGTGATAAGTAGAAACCTCACTATTTCCAAAAGCTTTTTAAAGAATGGTTGGAGGTGGGGTACTCTTCGTAAGTTGAGATGTGGTATTCAAAAGTACACTCTAGAGATGGGTAAACTTCATAAGTTGAGATGTAGTACTTCGTAGCAATCTTGTAACCTATAGCTAATGAAAGTGAACAATGTTTAATCCTTCGTTAGGGAGTTATTCTTAGAGCCGAGAGGATTGAAGAAGGGGTGGATAATCTTCGTGAGTAGAGATGTTTTATCCAATGTACTTTTTAAAATGAATTTTATTCGTTAGTAGAGATTACTTACTAAGAAACAATCTCCTTATCCCTTAACTATGCACCCACATAGGTCTAGCTATTGCACATCCATGTTGAGGCTAAAAGACAATGACCCTACCTTAGGCTAGGGCGGATCCCTCATCAAGTAGGGGTTAACACCAGGATTCCATGTCTAGCTCTAATTGTCTATGTTAGATAAAGCTAGCTCCCGCAAATGAATGTAATTAACTAAGTCTTCTTAAGAATGTACTAGTTAGGGTAGGTGGTGGAATGAGACGTCATTTATCAATTGTAACAAGTAGAAATTTTTTAGGAGTCTTAGTGTCATCTCTGATGTGGGGCAAACGTGAACCACTCTGTCCTTAATTCAAATCCAGATCCATGAATTAGAGGTGACCCCGCGACGCACAGTGACCTTCTATATATGTTTGCATCATTTTAAGTCAAATATGAATTGGTTAAAATGTCCATTAAGTGCACGGGTCTTTTTGGTATTTTTGGGGTTATTTACGCTTATTGAGTCATTTTAAACCCCAAAAAGTCAACAATTAATATAAACTATCAACTCGAAAGAAAACCTCTCCATTCCTTCTCTCCAAAAACCTCCATTAATGCAGCTTTAAAGCTCCAAGGAAGAAGATATATTTTCCAAGATTTTCTAATTTCGTGGAATATTCTTCACATGAGGTATGGTGTTTCATTGTTAGATTTTATTCCATACAAGGAGTCAAATTCGAATAGTTTTCAAAGATGATCAAAAACATAAAATCTTCTATTTTGAATTCTAGCCATGGGTTCTTGCTTAAAAGGATTTGAATTAATATTTTTTGATAGAACTGATGTTAATTGAATGATTTTAGATTAATTTCCTATGAACCCATGCAATCAATGAAATCCTAATTTTGGCTCTAGTATGGGTGATTTGATCATGGCTTTATTGTATTGGATTCTTTTGTAGATTTCCTTGGGCTATTTAATTATGTATAAGGAATGATAGGATTGTATATAGGCTGCCTTAATTTGCTGATTTTCATATTGTATATTGTTGGATCATTGTGTGGTTTAATTATTGGTTTAGCATGGTGTATATGGCTATTGGTAAGAGACTTTCTGAAGTGAATTGACTGAGAAAGCTAAGAAATTGTGATGTTGGTTATGGAATGGTGGTACGATGACCTAATCTCTTCTATATTGTATAGAATTGCTATTAGCTTGAAATTATTGGTATGGTCGACATATGGTGGCGTAATTTATGTGTTATAATTGTAAAGAACATGGAATTGTTTGCATTATTATGTGAATTATGTTGTAACATTCTTATAGCATGTAAAAGTGATCTATCGAAATAATTATGTGATATAGGTGTATTTGTGGGGTTTAAGTATGTTTCTGTCCATTTGATTATATGAGTCTTATGATGGACTATGTTGATGTTTCTATAGGAATGAATATGGTTGCTTGTTGTAGACTTAGTTATCCCTATGTGCTACTTGAATGTTGTTGTGTCACGACTATACCTGGCAGCGGAACCGGTACTTACCGGATTCCGTTCCGGTCCGTCCCGGTCCGGTTCGGTACCGGTTAGTACCATTAAGGGCCGTTAATTTCCGGTTCCGGTACAGGTACCGGGACGGAAATCGGTAAATGCCGAAATTTACCGGTTCTGATAATTACCGGTTCGGTCCGGTTCGGTCCGGATCAGTCTGGTTAAAATTATTTTTTTAAAAAAATATATCCGTTACTAGCCATTGGGTAACGGCTAGTGGGCCCCCCAATGGCTATTTGAGTAGAATTTCAGCCAATAGGAGCCCTACCTCACCCCTAACATTTTTAATACCCTAAAGTTTTAAAAATTACACTTTAACCCATTTTTTTAATTATAAATACCCCTAAATTTCATTCTTTTAAATCACAAAATCATCTATTCATCTTCTACTCTCTCAACTCTCTACTCTCTATCTCTAATCTCTAATTCTATAATATAAAATATCTTAAATTCCGGTGTTGCCTTACTTGGTCTTTGGAAATTAGATTTGGAGCTTCAAAATTCAATTTTCAACTTTCCACGTTCGGCTTTCGGCGGTCATAAACGTCTACTTTTTTAAGTTGACGTTCGGTACATTCGTTCTAACTTTTATTTTACGTTTCATTTATATTTAAATAATTATTTATTTATTTTGTGATTTATTATTTGCATAATTGCATAACATTTTTCATATTATATTTAATCTCACGTTTAATTTTTTAATATGGATTTCGGCAAAAATATTGTTCAAAAAGGAAAGGGGAAAAAAAGTGCATTAGAGTGTGTAAAAAATATTTGTAACTTTACATCCTCCGATAATGCAAAAACCGGTAGTTCTTCTAAATCAAAAACTAAAAAATCTACTATATTAAGAGTAAATACGGATGATTATACACATGTTGATGATACGGTTTTTAATATTGATAGTAATTAGGATTAGATCCTCATCATGAACATTTAAGACGTCGCTTTGGTAATTTGATGAGGATTTGCGTAGTGATAATGATAATGATAATGATATTGATAATTATACTGATACGCCTACTTTTGATGATGATGATGATGAAACTGAGCCACCTACGGCTACTAATAATCCCAGTCCCGCTCCCTCTCGTTGTCCTACCCCAGTTCCCCCAGTACATCCTAGGCCTAAGGTAGAACGTGTTCAAAAATTGGTTGTTTGGCAATTTATGACACAAAACGAAGATAAAACACAAGATATTTGTAATAAATGTAAACATGAATTAAATCATAAAATTATTGGCAAATCTGGCGGGACGGGACATTTGAGTAGTCATTTAATGTCTTGTTGTAAAAATGAATTTTTGCATGCTAAAGTGATAGCGGAAGCTAAAAAAAGGTACCCCCCTTCCTGAAAATGTAGGAGTAGGCGGATCTATAATGGTACAAACACAATTAAATCCGTGTAATGTTTCTGGCTCTATTTTACCACCTTCATATAGTAGAGAAAAAGATTTTGAACAACTAGCTAAAATGATATGTGTTATGGGTTTGCCATTTAGTTTTGCTGAAAATCCCGGTTTTATACATTATATTAAAATTGTATATAATCAAAATTTCAAGGTTTTGCAAGAAATACAATAAAAAAGGCTGTATTTTATTATCATACACAACATTTTCAATATCTTCGTTGTTTATTTTATTATAATACTTGTAAAATAGCTATTACTTCTGATATGGGTCGTAGTGTAAATGGTAACGATTATTTGATTGTTACTGCACATTGGATTTATGAAAATTTGTATATGCAAAAAAGATTTTTAGGTTATAAATGTTGTCAAATGCAAAAAACAGGTAGTTATATTGGTCAAACTATTTTAGATATTTTACAAAGTTATGGAATATGTGATAAAATAAGTAGTATAACCTTTGATAATGCTTCAAGTAATAATTCAGCTGTTGAATATTTAAAAACTACACTTTGTCCTTTCTATGGTGATAATTATCATATTAGGTGTAGTGCACATATATAATTTGATGGTTAGCGATGGTGTAAATATGTATGATAATGGATGTACGAAAGTTGAAAATGCATGTTATTTTATATTTAAATGTCAAGTTAAGTCTAGGCGTAAAGATTTTCAAAATCGCTGTTTTGAAAATAATATTCCACCTAGAAAAATTCCAAATCAGAAGTCTCCACATGGCGTACTCGAACTTTCGGAGGTCTTGCACAAGCCTAGACATCATTTATCACATATGCATATATATGAAAAGTTGTGTGGAACTAAAACTCTTCGTATCAAATTTAAAATACTTCAAAATTATTTTTATAGAAAATCATAAGAAAGGTTTAGTGTCACGCTGGGTTTACCCCTAAACGTACGTCGTCGTCGTCCTCTTTAAGGATTAAGACAAGCCTCTTAGTCTCATTTCATTACATTCATAGGTTGAAATTGCGGAAAAATTTAAAACTTTGATTACATCTACTTCGAGGCTTACATAGACCTCTACATAAACCTAATATAGTTGTATCGAGTATACATAGACCCTTCGTATAGGAAGGTTACATAGGCTTCTAATTTTATTGTACATTATTATATAGAAACTACCATAGTCAAAAAATTCGTCTTATCTAATAACAATCTATTTGGAGTATATCAAATTTGGGCATAGCCCTTACATAATTCCAACAAGGCCACATATAGGTCATACGAAAGTATAGTACTCAATTGAAAAGGAAAGAAATGAAAGAGTCTTAAACTCATAACAAGTCCATAAGCTCGATAGTGGCATTGCCCTCGAAGTTGAGGACCTACCCTACTTTGATGAATAAGGAATTCAAGGCTTCTTCAATGTCGCCTTCCAAAACACTTCAACGAACGGAACCAAAAATTTTGGGGAAAAGGGAATAAAATGGGGTTAGTACTCCACATGTACTAAGTATAAGACCATATGCACATATAATGTCAAAAAATGCTAAAAAGGGACTTTTAGTCAAAACATGTCATTTTTTACAAGTTTAAAAGTCTTCTGCATAACTAAGCAAGTCATACCAATCAACCAAACATTCTTACTAACTCAAACAAGTAATATGTATCCAAACATACTTTAACCCATTATTCACTACAACTCTACCATAAAGGAATGAAATCACAAATATGTTAAGAGTTAATCACATCATATTAAGCAAGACAACTACTGATGAATCCTTATCAAGTCAACAAGTGCAATGACCAAGCAATGTCCCATAACCCTATTTAATCAAGTGACCTGAACAATAAACAATAACCAATGTCCAACTTCACATAATATAACATTTAAATATACATTTCATCCTCTTTCAAAAATATATCCCAATACCTACTCATGCGTGAACTAATCAACCTATAGTATCAACAATGTGCAAGTCCATCATGTACATATCATATATTATCACAACATAAACATGTATAAGAACATTCTCCTAAGACTCCCTTCAAGGCTAACTAGGTTGATGCTTACGTAGAGTCCCTTACCCCTACCTAGACTAAGCTAGAACCCTTAGGTTATCCAAATTGGAGTTCAAATCCTTTAATTAATTTTACCTTTTTGTGAACATCTTGCTCTAAAAGACATAGACCAAATGATCTAGTGTGGAATCCGTTGTCATAAGACCCTACACCGAAAGTAGGTGGACTACTTGCCAAAGTAGTACCAAAATATGAAACATAGCAACTACAGGGATCCACTATCTAGTATTCCTATGCGGGAAACAATAATCAAGAAATAGAATATATAGTATGGACCTTCTTTATGCAAGATGCATTATAGTCTCCAATCTCAATAGTAATGTAGTGCTCCTACCTGCCCTATGTGGGAAGGGACACTCCTTAATCTAGTTCACTCGGTGCTAAGCTAGACTCCCTTTTTGAAATTTCTTTAAGTCTTTAATTATAAATTATAGCTCAGTTTAGGTGATAGGGTCTACCCCTAGTATAATAATTATAATCACTAGCTCAATAAGAATTGTATGCGTATAATTCCTTTTATCACAATTCACAAAAGTGAGGTTAACACATTACATATTATTTCATAATAAGGCACATTGATATACATCACTACCCTTATAACCTTTACATCTTAAAAACCTCATAACAATAATCAAGACATTTCAATTCAACATCGTACCACCATATCCATCCTAATGCAAGGCATACTCCAGTATAACATCGTGACTTAACCACAATTAATATCAATTGGAAGTAAAGATAGAGATTCGAAGACTTACCAAGTATTCCTCATAGTTCTTCTTCAAGGCCTTACTATAAACCCTTAATTCAATATAATTTAGATGTTCAAAATCATAAATCACTATTCAACATGATAAAAAGACTAGAATAAACACTATTACACATTTCAATACTAGATAATAACTTAAAATAAGATGCCTAGGTCAACTCACCTTCTAACCTAGATCATCTTCTAAAGACTAGCATGAAATACTACAATTCACTCCAATTTTTTAATGATTATTGTAAAAACATCATCTAATAGTGATTTAACCTGTATGCAAGAGAATTGAATCAATCACAACCCAATTCACATCAAGATCACACTTATGGTTAAGGATTGAAGATCACATTCTTCAATTTGTATCAAACAATTACAATTAATCATAATCATGTTCAATTACACGATAATCTATCCATTATATCCTATATAAACCATAAAAAACTTAGTTCACAACATATTTTTCGTAATTGGATGAAACCCACATGAAAACTAAACTTTTGAAATCCATTTTTAAGGAACCCTTTGAGGAAAGAGTCTCAAAGGTTAATTAGATCCCATACCTTAACGTTTGATAAATAATTGTTGTTGAATTCATTCCTTTCCAGCCCCCAAACCATTTTCCTTTCTAGTCTTCAATGGTGAGTTCAAGTAGAGAGAGAAAGAAGAGAGAAGAAAGAGAATTTGTATTTGAGAGTTGTCATTGGATTAATTGGGGTTAGGGCCTTTATATGGGACTTAAATTAGTTAATTAGTATCCCCTTAATCCATAAATAACCACTAAACCACTTAATTAGTTAAATGAATTTAATTAAAATTATGCAGGAAACTCAAGACCCTCACAGATGGAACCCCGCTGTCCTGCATTTAGTAGGTATGTTCAGTGATTTCTGCAGGCGATGGGATTCCTCAAATTGTTTATGTGTGGGACAATGATTGCATCAACGCCCCGCCAGTCCACATACGGAGCTTAGCCTGTCGCGTCGATGCACATTACTCAGGCACTGTTGCCTCAAACTACAGGGTACTCCTCAAGGGACCTTGGTTTGTCCTTGGGGAGTCGTACCCGGACGTTTTGACCATGAAACAACTTTAACACTTATTTGATACCCTTTCATTTCTTTTCGTAGACTTCCGACTCCTAAAATGTAGTCAAATAGGCTATGGCACACTAGTGCCCCTTTGAACCAACTTCCGGATGTCATGGACGTTCTTGGATGTTTTTGTTTTTAAACATCCTAAATGACCTAAATTCATTATTATGGACTTAAAAGAAATATATAGACCTTATTACAGTATTAGAATTTACGAAACATCTTGAATTTTTAAAGTGTTACAGTATACCACCTTAGAAACATTCGTCCCAAATTGATACTAAAACTCTTTTGAAAGAAGGAATAGACCCAAGACTAACAGCCCAACCAATCCACAATATCAAATCAACTAAAATCATGTCATTTGAACAAGGCAATTACAAAACTCCAATCACCACACATAAGGATCAAAACACTTCATCATGAGGTATTTCCATCTCAAAACGCGCATGAGCTCAACATACATTATATGAGTCAATTAGCACAAAATTCTATTTTATCAACATGCTACATATAATATCAAAAAGACTCACTATATCAAAATGCACAACCTAACTCAAAACAAACCAAAAGGCAAATTTCAAGTTTAAGGCACCTCTTTCACTGTAACCTCACTATAATGCAAATTTCAAAATGCACATTTTTGCAAGATTTCACCAAAAATCATGAATCTTTGATTCGTAGTCACATTTATATTATTAAAAAGAATGACTAACCTGAATTATAAAAAAGATTAGGGTAACGGGACTTCATGTTAGCCTCGGCCCCTCATGTTGAACCCTCAACTAGGTGATTTTTCCATAACACTCATACGGAAACCACCTGTTTGTTCCTCAACTTCTTGACTTACCTATAATGAATTTGAGCCGCAACTACCTCATAAGAGAGGTTATCCTTGACACGAAGACCCTCAATCGAAATAATACACTTGGGATTACCGATAAACTTCTTCAACATAGAAACATGGAAAATGGGATGAGCCAAAGACAATTCACTATGGAGTTCCAATTCATTGGCCACCTTACCAACCCTTTGCAAAATTTCATAGGGACCCACATAAGGAGGACTCTATTTTTCTTTCTTGCCAAATCTAACCACCCCTTTCATTGGTGATATTTTCAAATACACCTTATCACCCTTTTCAAACTCAAAATCCCTTCTCCTATGATTGGCATAAGTATTTTGCTGACATTAGGCCGTTTGCAACCGGTTCCTTATGAAATGAACCTTATTTAAGGTCTTATAGATCAAATAGGGACAAAGAAGCGAAGTCTCACCCACGTCAAACAACCCTATAGATGACCTACACCTCCTACCATACAACGCTTCGTAGGGAGCCATGGAGATGGATGAATGAAAGCTATTATTATAAGCAAACTCCTTCAAAGGAAAATGCTTATCCCAATTCCCATTAAAATCAATAATGCATGCCCTAAGCATATCCTCAAGGGTTTGAATAGTGCGTTCCGCTTGACCATCCGTTTTGGGATGAAAAGCGGTGCTCAATTTCACCTTAGTACTCAACCCTTTTTTGAAAGACCTCCAAAACCTAGATGGGAATTATCCACCCCAATCCAATATGATGGATAACGGAATACCATGGCGATCACAATATCGTCTTTGAAGATCCTAGCATAACCTTCCACCGAATAAGTAGACTTGACTGGAATAAAGTGAGCGGACTTAGTCAACTTATCCACAACAACCCATATCCAATCGTATGACCTTTGAGTCCAAGGCAAACCCACTACAAAGTCCATATTATTGTCTTCCCACTTCCAAGTAGGAATTTGGATCTCTTGTAGTAAGCCACCAGGCTTTTGATGTTCTTCCTTTACTTGTATGCAATTTGGAAACTCAGCAACAAACTCCACTATGTCCCTCTTCAAATCATCCCACCAATAAATTTCCCTTTGGTCATGGTACATTTTTTTTGAACACAGATGAATAGAGTAGCGGGACCCATGGGCTTCTTCAAAGATCCGGTCCCTGAACCTATCCACATTGGGAACACATAGTATTCCTTAGCACCTTAAAAAACCATCCCCCCTAGGAAGAATGTCTCATTAAGTTTGCCAAGGACTGATTCTTTAAAATCCATCAATGATTTGTCAAGGTGTTGTTTGGACTTCACCTCAATGACTAATGATGACTCAGAGTTGTTACCAACCATGAAACCACCATCCAAAGAATCTTCCAACCTCACCCACAACCTAGCCAACCTATGAACTTCCTTCGCTAGGTCCTTCTTGGCTTCGTCAAGGTGGGATACACTACACATAGTCATATGTCCTAGGACATCCACAACCACATTAGCCTTTCTGCGGTGATAGAGGACACTAATATCATAATCTTTAAACATTTATAAACACCTCCTTTGATGGAGGTTCAACTCTTTTTGGGTAAACACATATTCGAGGCTCTTATGGTCGGTAAAGATATAAACATGAACCCCATATAAGTAATTCTTCAATATTTTCAAAGCAATCACCACGGTCGCTAACTCAAGGTCATGAGTGGGATTTTTTCTCTCATGTACCTTAAATTTCCTAGAAGAATAGGCTATCACCTTACCGTGTTGAATAAGAACACAACCTACACCCACACAAGACGCAGCACAATACACAACAAACCCCTTTGTACCCTCTAGTAAGGTCAACACCAGTAAGCCTATCTTTTATGATTTAGAAACTCTTCTCCATGCCTCCGACCACTTAAATTTCTTACACTTTTGGGTCAAAGTATTCAAGGGAGATGCAATGGACGCAAAAACATCCGCGAACCTCCAATAATAATCCGCTAAACCCAAGAAACTCCTATTGTCGGTTGATGTCAATGGCCTAGGCTAATTTTTAACCGCCTCCATTTTCCTCGGGTCTACATAAACTCCCTCACTAGAGATGATGTTCCCAAGAAATGCCACTGACCTCAACCATAACTCACACTTGTTATATTTGACAAACAATTGATGCTCCTTAAAGGTTTGCAATACTACCCTCAAATGACCAATATGATCACCCTCATTTTTTTCTTGTACACCAAGATATCGTCAATGAAGAAGATGAAGAATGA
Source organism: Solanum pennellii (assembly GCF_001406875.1). Classification (NCBI taxonomy): domain Eukaryota; kingdom Viridiplantae; phylum Streptophyta; class Magnoliopsida; order Solanales; family Solanaceae; genus Solanum; species Solanum pennellii. The sequence continues at coordinate 45,830,355 of NC_028645.1, read as the reverse complement.
ATCTAGGTAATTAAAAACATCCTATTCATTAGGTGCATAAACGCTGCCGGAGCATTATTGAGACCGAAAGATATTACCAAGAACTCATAGTGCCCGTACCTAGTTCGGAAGGCCGTCTTTGGTATATACTCACCTCTCACCCTAACTTGGTGATACCCCGATCTCAAGTCAATTATTGAAAAGTAGCTCGCCCCTTGATCAAACAAGTCGTCAATCCGAGGGAGAGGGTACTTATTCTTAATGGTGACCTTGTTGAGTTGGCGGTAGTCAATACACATTCTTAAGGATCCATCATTATTCTTTACAAACAACACCAGAGCACTCCACGGCAAAATGCTAGACCATATGAAGCCTTTTCTAGGAAATCCTTGAGTTGGGCCTTCAACTCCTTCAATTCGGCTGGAGCCATCCGATAAGGAGGAATTGAAAAGGGATTTGTATATGGTAGACAATCAATGCCAAAGTTAATTTCCCGTTCAGGATGAATACCGGGAAGGTCATTATGAAAGACCTCCAGAAACTCACTCACTACGGGTAGCAACTCAATGGGTGGAATTTCGGAGTCTAAATCTTGAACTCTTACTATGTGATATAGAAAACCCTTTGAAATCATTTTGCATGCTTTTACACAAGAAATAATACAACCTCTACGAATAGAATTTCCCATTTTCCACTCAACAATGGGTTCATTTGGAATGTTAAACCTCACAACTCTTGTCCTACAATCAATGGAGGCAAAAGGTGCACGCAACCAATCAACAACCAATATAATATCAAAATCAAACATATCAAGTCCTACTAGATCAACATAAGAAACTCCATTAGGCAACATTATAGGAAAATTTTTGTACACTCTTTTTACAACAACCGACTCACACACCGCAGTAGACACTATAAAAGGTTCATGCAAAATGTCGGGCGAAATTTCAAACTCCTTTGCTACAAGATGTGTAACAAATGATAAAGTAGAACCAGGCTCAAGAAAGGCATAACCATCAATAGAAAAGACCTTTAACATACATGTCACCACGTCGGAAGAAGTCTCTTGCTAACCAGTAGAGCAGAGAGTGTAGAAGCGGTTCTTCATAGAAGCATCACTAGAACCTTTTGCTTGAGCTTTACCACTACCCTTGTCTTGACCGCTCATATTTGGGCAATCTCTAACCTTATGCCCACATTTACCAAAACTAAAACAACTGTCCGTCCCTTTAAGGCAATCACCATAGAGTTTCTTGCCAAACTTTACACAAGTTGGCTTCTCGGTTGGTGACTTAGTACCTTACCCCCTCTTTAACTTAGGGTTAGGCACCCTATCACCACTAGCCTTTGGAAACTTAGTAGGAACATGAATTGAAACCCGCTTCTTATACCTACGCATGTCTTGTATCTCCAGCCTATTCTTTGAACAACCTCTATCAAAAGATCTTGCCCTCATAGCATCTCTACTTTTCCTTCAAGCTCTTGCCTCTTCTACATGTTTGGCATGCACCACAAGACGAGATATTTTCACATTGTCATGCAACATAGCCGAATGACACTCTTCTTTCATGTCATCCGACTCCCCCGTCACAAAGTGTCTCATTTCATCTCTAGGATCGGAAACCAAAGAAGGTGCATAATTAGAAAATTTAGTAAATTTAAGAAAGTACTCACGAACACTCATACCTCCTTAGAGAAAGTTCATGAACTCCGCCACCTTAGCATCCCTCATTTCCCTAGGAAAAAACCAATAAAGAAATGCCTTCTTGAAAATCTACAACATCGACCCACCCCGAAGATGCCTATTATCCCTCCATTGCACATACCAAGTTTATGCCACATCTTTGAGTTGGTATGTGGCCAACTAGGACTTCTCACTTGTGGACAACCCCATAGCTAAAAGTATCTTATAGATGTCATCGATGAATTCTTGGGGGTGTTCCTTAACCTTAGACCTGTAGAAAGTAGAAGGGTTCATTCGAGCGAAGTCCCATAGATGGGAAGCCATAGTAGTGACTTGTTGATGCGGACAGTGCATAACATCCCAGTTTTCTTGGGTCGTTATAGCTTGGGCTTGAGCCGTGGACAAGCTGGAACGACTCAAGACCAAGCTATCACCACTCAATAACAAGCGACAACGACTCAAGCCCATGCTATGACGGCTCAAGCAAATCAGGAGGTTGTGCCCCATCCTCATCAACAAGTCACTATTAGGGATTCCCGTCTAAGGGACTTTACTCAAATGAACCCTCCTACTTTCTACATGTCTATGGTTGATGAAGACCCCCAACAATTCATCGATGAGGTCTCTAAAATAATTTGGCTATGGGGTTTTCCACAAGTGAGAAGGTCGAGTTGGCCACTTATAAACTCAAGGACGTGGTGATATCATGGATATGCAATGGAGGGATAATAGTTCATTGAGCGGTGGTCCAGTGACTTGGGAGATCTGTAAGGCGACTTTTCTAGATCGGTTCTTCCCTAGAGAGATGCGGGAGGAAAAATTGGTGGAGTTCATCAATATTCACGAAGGAGGAAGTAGTGTTCATGAGTACTCTTTGGAATTCGTTAAGTGTTCCAGATATGCTCCTTCTTTGGTCTCCGATCCTAGAGATCAAATGAGCCATTTTGTGATGGGGGTGTTGGAGGACTTACAATAGGAGTGCGAATCGGCCATGCTACATGACAAAATGAACATTTCCCGCCTTATGGTTCATGCATGAAGGGTTTAGTAGGCAAGAGCTAAGAAAAAAAGTAGAGATGCTAAGGGTGCAAGGTCATTTATAAAGGTTCTTCAAAGAATAAGATTGAAATACAATACAAGCCTAGATTTAAGAAACGAGTTTCAAATAAAGTCCCTTCCAAGTTTCCAAAATCTAGGGGTGATAGGGTGTGTAACACTAAATTCAAGAGTGGAAAGGTACTAATTCACCAAATAAGAAGCGTACATGTGCCAACAGTGAAAAGGGTCATCTTGGTGAGTGCTTGGAAGGAACGGGGAATTGCTTTAGTTGTGGAAAGAGTGGTCACATGATGAGAGATTGTCCAAACATGAATATTCAAGGCAAGGGTAGTGGTCAAGCTCAAGCAAGTGGTTCTAGTGATGCTCTAAGGAAAAACCACTTCTATGCTCTCTGCTCTAGGTGTGAGCATGACACTTCTCCAAACGTGGTGACCTGTATGTTGAAAGTTTTCTCTATTGATGTATATGTCTTAGTTGATCCTGGTGCTACTTTATAATTTGTTACACCTCTAGTAGCTAAAAAGTTTGATATTTTACCCGATATGTTGAATGAACCTTTTATAGTGTCTACTTTGGTGGGTGAGTCAGTTGTTGCAAAAAGGGTGTATAGAAATGTTCAATAATGTTGCCCAATAGAGTTTCTTATGTTGATCTAGTAGAACTCAATATGCTTGATTTTGATATTATATTATGTATGGATTGGTTGCATACATGTTTTGCCTCCACCGATTGTAGGACAAGAGTGGTGAGGTTTAACTTCCCATATGAACTCGTTGTAAAGTGGAAGAGGGAAATTCTATTCCTAGAGCTCGTATTATTTCTTGTCTAAAAGCATGAAAAATCATCTGGGAAGGCTGTCTATATCATATAGTAAGAGTCTAAGATCTAGACACCTAAGTTCCTCCCATCGAGTCGGTACCCATAGTGAGTGAGTTTCTCGAGGTCTTCCCTAATGACCTTCCCGGTATTTCTACCGAATGGGAAATTGACTTTTGCATTGATTTTCTACCGGATACAAATCCCATATCGATTCCTCCTTATCGGACGGCTCTTTAAGAGTTGAAGAAGTTGAAGGCTCAACATAAGGATTTCCTAGATAAGGGTTTCATAAGGCCTAATATTTCTCCCTGGGGTGCTCCAGTTTTGTTTGTGAAGAAGAAAGATGAGTCCATGAGAATGTGTATTGATTACCGCCAACTCAAAAAGGTTACCATTAAGAATAAGTACCCTCTCCCGTTGGATTGATAACTTAGTTGATCAACTCTAAGGGGCGAGTTACTTTTAAAAAATTGAGTTGAGATTGGGGTATCACCAAGTTTGGTTGAGAGATGAGGATATACAAAAGACGGCCTTTCAAACTAGGTATGTGAACTATGAGTTCTTGGTTATTTCTTTTGCTCTCACTAATGCTCCGGCGGCGTTTATTGACCTAATGAATAGAGTTTTTGGAAATTACCTAGATTCATTTGTCATTGTCTTCATTGACGAATTTTTATATTTGAAGAATGAGGGTGAACATATGGGTCATTTGAGGGTGGTATTGCAAGCCCTTAAAGAACATTAGTTTTATGCCAAATATAGTAAGTGTGTGTTTTGGTTGAGGTCGATGACATTTCTTGGCCACATCATCTCTAGTGAGGGAGTATAGGTAAACCAAAGGAAAATGGAAGTGGTGAAAAAATTGGCCTAGACAATTGACTCGAACCTACATTAGGAGTTTCTTAGGTCTAGCGGGTCACTATCGGACGTTTGTAGATGGTTTTGCGCCTATTGCATCTCATTTTACTACTTTGACCCAAAAGAGTAAGAAGATTGAATGGTCAGAGGCATGTGAGAAAAGCTTCCAATTGTTGAAAGATAGGCTTACTTCCGCTCGAGTGTTGACTTTACCAGAGGGCACAAAGAATTTTATAGTTTATTTTTATGCATCCCGACTGGGTTTGAGGTGTGTTCTTATTAAACATTGGAAGGTTATAGCCTATGTCTCTAGGCTATTAACGTACATGAGAGAAATTATCCCACTCATGACCTTGAGCTACCGGTCGTGGTGTTTTCTTTTAAAATTTGGAATCATTACTTATATGGGGTTCAAGTTGATGTCCTTCCCGATCATAAGAGTCTCAAATATTTGTTTACCCAAAAGGTGTTGAATCTCCGACAAAGAAGGTGGCTAGAGTTGTTGAAAGATTATGATATGAGTGCACTTTATCACCCAACAAGGCTAATGTAGTTGCGGATGCCCTAAGTCATATGACTATGGATAGTGTATCCCATCTCGACGAAGCCAAGAAGGACCTAGCAAGGGAAGTACATAGTTTGGATAGGTTAGGGGTGAGGTTGGATAGTTCTTCGAATTGGAGTGCTATAGTTCATCATAACAACGAGTCATCATTATTGTTTTAGGTAAATTTTCAAACAACACCTTGATCTAGCCTTGATGAAGTTGAAAGAATCTGTTCTCGTCAAGTTGAATGAGTCGTTCTCCTTAGGGGGATGGTGTGCTAATGTACAAAGGGAGATTGTATGTTCCCGATGTAGATGGGTTGAGGGATCGGATTCTAGAAGAAGCACATGGGTCCCGCTACTCAATTCACACGAATGTACCATGACCTAAGGGATATATATTGGTGGAAAGGTCTAAAAAGGAACATAGCGATGTTTATCGTTAACTGCCCGAATTTCCAACAATTAAAGGCTGAACACCAAAAGCCGGGTGACATACTACAAGAGATCCAAATTCCTACTGGAAGTGGGAAGACATCAATATGTACTTTGTAGTAGGTTTAAGTCGAACTCAAAAGTCATATGATTCCATATGGGTGGTTGTGGATCGATTGACTAAGTCTGCTCGCCTTATTCCCGTCAAGTCTACATATTCAGCGGAGGATTATGAAAGAATCTTCCTAAATGAGATTAGGTTCCGCCATGGCATTCCGTTATCCATCATATCGGATTGGGGTGCACAATTCACATCTAGATTTTGGAGGTCGTTCCAAAAAGGGTTGGGTACTACAGTGAAGTTGAGCACCGCTTTTCATCTTCAAATGGATAGTCAAGCGGAGAGTACGATACAAACCATTGAAGATATGCTTAGGGCGTGCATTATTGATTTTAAAGGTAATTGGGATAAATATAAACCTTAGGTGGAGTTTTCTTATAACAATAGTTTCCATTCATCCATTTCCATGGATCCTTATGAAGCCTTGTATGGTAGGAGGTGTTGGTCTTCTACTGGATGGTTTCAAGTGGGTGAGCCATCGCTTGATTGTCCCGGGTTGATTTGTAAGACTTTGGAAAAGGTTCATATCATAAGGAACCGGTTTCAAATGGCCTATAGTCGGCGAAAGTCTTATGTCGATCATAGGAGAAGGGATTTGGAGTTTGAAGAAGGTGAGAAGGTGTATTTGAATATTTCACAAATGAAAGGAATGGTTAGATTTGGCAAAAAAGGGAAGTTGAGTCCTTGTTATGTGGGTCCCTATGAAATCTTGCAAAGGGTTGGTAAGGATTCCTATGAATTGAAAATTCCTAGTGAATTGGATTCGGTTCATCTGGTTTTCCATGTTTTTATGTTGAAAAAGTGTATCGGTGATCCCAAGTACACGTTCCTCCAATTGAGGGTCTTGGTGTCAAGGATAATCTCTCTTATGATGAAGTCTCGGTTAAAATTCTTGATAGGCAAGTCAAAAAGATGAGGAATAAAGAAGAGGTTTCCATAAAGGTGTTATGGAAAAATCATCTAGTTGAGGGTGCAACATGGGAGGCTGAGGCCGACATGAAGTCTCGTTATCCTCATCTTTTTAAGAATTAAGGTTAGTCATTCTTTTTAATAATATAAATATGATTAGAAATTAAGGTTTCTTGATTTTTTGGTGAAGTTTTGCACATTATGCAGTTTTGAAAAACATTATAGTGAAGTCACTGTAATATTTCTTTTTAAAACATGAAATTTTGCTTTTTTCTTTTTTTAAGTTATGTTGTGCATTTTTGTATGGTGATTCTTTATGAAATGATATGTAGCATGTTGTTAAGTTGAACTTTGTGATAATTGACTCATGTAATGTATGTGGAGCTCATTAGTGTTGTGAGAATGAAAATGCCTCATGATCAAGTGTTTTGAGCCTTATGTGTGGTAATATGAGTTTTGATATTTTCCGTGTTGAAATGACATGGTTTATGTTTATTTGCTATAGTTGATTTGTTGGGCTGCTAGTCTTGAGTTTATTCCTTCCTTCAAAAGAATTTTAGTGTCATTCGGGGATGAATGTTCCTAAGTGGGGGATAATGCAACACCTTGAAAATACAAGACGTTTCGTAAAGACTAACATAGGTGTTATAAGGTATAAGTACTGTTTCTAAGTCCATTTTTACTGAATACAGGTCATTTAGGAGGTTTAAGAACCAAAATGTCCAAGAGCGTCCATGACGTTCGGGAAGTTTGATCAAAGGGGTTTTAGTGGGCCTTAGCCTATTTGACTAACTTTTAGGAGTGAGAAAAGTACAAAAATTTATGGAAGAATAGATAATAGGTGTTTGAGTTGTTTCGTGGTTCAAACGTTCGGGTATGAGTCCCAAAGGACAAACCAAGGGCCCTTGAGGAGGACCCTAGCGTTTGAAGAAACACTGTCTGGCAATCTGCATCGACGGTACAGAAGACGGCCCGTGTGTGGACCAACAGGGCTTCGATGCCACCGTGGTCCCACACTTGGTCTAGTTGAGGAGGTCCCTTCACCCGCACATCCTCTAAACTCATCGACTGAGTGCAGAGGTGCAGGCTACAGTCTGTGTGTGGATCAATGGATCGTCGATGGAACTGTCGTCCCATTCTTAGCTAAAGTATGGAATCCCTCGCTTGCACAGTCTCTGAACTCATCGACGCAGTGCAGGACGGAGGGGTGAGGGACTGTCGACTCACAGAAGGCCCGTACATCGGGATCTAGTTTTGATGGTCAATTTTTTGATTTATTTAAGTTAGTTTCATTTAATTAGTTAGTGGATTAGCTGATTAATTAAGGTTCTATGGTAATTTAATTAAGTTAATTAAGACCCCATATAAATACCCTCAACAATCATTAATCTAAAGAGAACTTACAAATAAACTCTCTTCCTTCTCTCTTCTTTCTCTCTCTACTAGAAATCACCATTGAAGACTAGCAAGGTTTAGGGTTTGGGGGGTTGATAGGGACAAATTAACCATAAAATTGTTGTCAAACGTTAAGGTATGTGATCTAATTCACCTTTGAGACTCTTTCCTCAAAGGGTTCCCTCAAAATAGATTTCAAAAATTGAGTTTTCTCATGGGTTTCATTCAATTACGAATTTGAAGCTATGAATTGCGTTGTTAATGATTTCTTTAGGTTATATTGGATAGATTAATATGAATTTCATCTTGACTATGGTAATTTTAGTGGTTTGGTCTAAATTGAAGAATATGATCCTCCATCCCTAACCTTACGTTGTGATCTTGACCTATATTGTATTGTGATCATTCAATTGATTTGTTTGTTGATTAGATTACCATCCTATAGTGTTATTATGATTAAATTAAGTTTAATTATAGGCATATAATGCTAGTTCTTGAGATGGGATTTTGGTTATGAATTGTAATGCGAAATTAGCCTAGGTATCTTGTCTTAAGTTGTGACCTAGTGTTGAATTGTGTTATAGAGATGCAATTGGCCTTGTTACCTTATTGATTATCATTGTGTGATGAAGTTACTCCTCAAATTGGGGTGACTTATGGGTCGATGGTATGACCTCGATGATAGACTATAAGGAAGACTTGGTAAGTCTTAGAATCTCTATCTTTGTTTACAATAGTGATTAATTGTTGTTAAGTAATGATATTACATTGGAGTATGCCTTATACTAGTATTATAGGGTTGTGTTATGTTTAATTGAATTGTCTTAACTATGTAGTGGGGTTGATTAAGGTGTATGTGATATAAGGATGGTGAAAATGATCAATGTTCCTTGATATGCTTTGAAATGCTAATTTTTTACCTCAGTCATATGAATTGTGATGAAAGGACTTATACTCATGAAATTCTTATTGAGCCATTGATGATTATGATTATACAAGGGATAGACCGTATGACCTAAACTAAGATATTATCGATAATTAAAGGCTTAAAGACATTTCAGTAAAGGGACATAGCTTAGCACCGACTAAACTTGACAATGGGAGGTCATGACTTTCCAAAGAGGACGATTCGTCCTATAGTTTTATATGAGATGTTGACTTCCCAAAGAGGAATAATCATACAATGGATTCCCATGAGAGGAGGCCCCAACTACCAAGTGGTATTAAGAGGGAATATACTATCTCTTAGTTCTTGAACTATGTTACCCCCATATGAAGACTAGCTAGTGGATCCACCTAGAAAGCTATGTTTGTGATTGGTTCTACTTTGGCCGGTAGACCACCTTCCATCGGTGTAAGGGTTTACAACTCCAAATTCCAGACTTATCTCATGTGGTCTATGTCGTTTAAGGCAAGTGTTCCCTAAAGTAAAATAAAGTAATGGATTATAAACTAACTAAGGTGACTTGAGAGGTTTAACTTAGCCTAAGTAGGGGTATGAGAATCTATCTATGACTTGCACTAGTTTACTTTGATAGAATCTTTAGGATGTTGATATTATATAAGCATATAATTATAATGTATATGATGATAATATGTTGATGCTACAATGTAAATGTCTATATATGATGATGATTATCCTCTTGATATATGTAGTTGAACTATATTGATAGAGTTGGGCATTGGTTATGTTTTCTAGTTAAGTATACTTGGTTGGGTAAGGTTATGGGATTTTGTTTGGTCATTGCACATGTTGACCTTATAAGGATTCATAAGTAGTTGTCTTGCTTATTATGATATGATTGACTCTTATTCATTCTTGTGATATTATTCCTTAATGATAGGGTTGAAGTAAATCATGGTTTTCAAATATGTTGGGATAAGTATTACTTGTTTAGATAGTACGCATGTTTGGTTGGTTGATATGACTTGCTTGACTTTGAATTAAGTTCCGGAAAGGGAAAAATGGCATGTTTTGCTTGTATACATGCATAAGGTCTCATACTTCGTACACGTGGAGTACTTACCCCATTTTCTTCCCTTTTCCAAACATTTTAGGTTCCGGTCGTTCAAGAGTTTGGAAGGCGACATTGTTGAAGGTTTGGATTCTTCCTTTTATCCATGTGGGGTAGGTCCTCAACTTCCGAGGGCAATGCCATCATCTAGCTTACAGACTTGTTATGAGCTTAATGACTATTTTATTTGCTTCCTTTTCAATTGAGTACTATACTTTTGTATGACCTATATGTGGTCTCGTTGAATGCCTATACTACACATTTTAGAAAATCTTAGGTCATCTTACCACCATTCCATCATCAACACCTCCAATCCCCATTCAAACCAATTCAATTCACAAAGGTTCTGAATATTAGCCATATACACAATTCCAAACAAATAATCAAACCATACCAATGATCCCACAATATTCGAATATTAATATTATCAAATTATTGCAGCCTATATACAATTCTATCATGATCAATATATTATGATCAATATACAATTCAATAGCCAAAGTAATCTACACAGAAATTCAATATAATAGAGCAATTATCAAATCACCCACATTATATCCAAAAATAGGAATTCATGTCATGCATGGGTTTAGCAAATTTTTTATCTAAAAACATTCAATTAAGATCAATTCTCTCCTAGAACATTGTTTCAAATCATTTCATGCAAGAACCCATGATTAGAATTCAAAATAGAAGATGTTTTATGTTTTTTAACATCTTTGAAAAACATTTGAATTTGACTCCTTGAATAAAATAAAACCCAAGGATGAAACACCATAACATATATGAAGAAAATCCCACGAAATTGATGGGAAAAAAACTTAGAAAATCTGTCTTCCTCCTTGAAGCTACCTTCATCAATGGAAGTTTTGGAGAGAGAGAATGGAGAGCTTTTATTTTGAGTTCAGAGATTAGCTTAATTTTTGAATTTTAATTTTTAAAAATACTCAATAACTGTCAAATAATAATCTCCAATATAGCTAAAAGACCCTTGCACTTAATGGACATTTTAACAAATTCAAATTTTACTTAAAAACGATGCAAACAAATCTTGAACATGGTTATGCTTCATGGAGGCACTTCCATTCTTGGTTCTGGAAAATTTTGAGACAGAATAGTTCATGTCGGCCTTGTGTATTAGCGCGAACTCTTTTCTCTTTAAGTGTATCAGGCGCGACACGCCTTGGACATCAAATATTTGCTTCCTCGGCAGCTTTTTTAGCCCATGTTGGGTCAACCTCAAGGACCGTTCGTCTGGTCCTTGTAGCGTCTTTATCAGACATTTAAACCATTTATATGTCAGTCTATGTGTAGGATAATCTGTACTCGATTTCACCCTCATACCAATTACCCCAAAGATCCACTACAAAACACTACGACACAGTAGTACAACTTAGACTAGTTTCCGAACTTCTTGACGGTTCACTTCCAAACTTTTTTAGACTCTTCATACTTACTTCTAACACTTATATTTTTTACTTTAAGGCCTCATTAAATCATAGCACACATGTAATATATTGTTTAACCTACCTCTTATTTAGGGTATTACATGTTGTACATGTGATAAGATGATAATTTGTATGTCTTGATTGGTAGACCTATGTCCCCCTACTTGATACATGAAGAATGTTAATATGAACATCTTGACTTAGTAGGCTTAAGCACCTTTTTCATGTATGTGCATGAATGAATAATAAATGGGAGTCTAGGATCGGTAGATCTAAGATAGTGCTATTCTAAGAATGACTCTAGGACCTTGAACATGCAAAGAAGGTAAATAACTTAGAACATTCAATATATAGAAAAGTTTATGATATCCTTTAAGTTGAAAGTCGTAAAGGTGTCCTTCTTGTGTATGATGTACTTAGGGGTAAGTTGGCTGGAAAGGCATGGAACTATCTCTAAGAAAGTCATTGAGCTATCCTTATTTAAAATTGAGTTGATCCCTAGTGGACAATTCTTTGGTAAGGTGTCTTAAGATATGGAAGTGACTAAGATATGATATATTTTCATATGACCTTATGTGATTTAACTTACTTTACGAGCACATGGCTAGCACTGAGAGATTCTACTTGTGGTAGCAGCTCTACTTGAGAATGAGACTAGAGTACAAAAGATCCCTTGATATTCCTTAGCCATGTGCCTACATGGGATGTGTCCCATATCCACCCATGGTAAGTACAACACCCTCCGTCGGAGTAGGGTAGACTCTAGTTTCATGCCTAACTATTATGGTCTATGTCAATTAATTCCTATTTTCATTAAGTGGGATACATTCATGTCTAGGAGAAGTTCTACAGATTGTAGGTAGTGGAATGAGACACTATCTATACATTGCAAGAGTAAACTCTGAAGGTGTTGGGGTTCAAGTGAATTCCAATGTTAGAACCACCACTTCGAGGATAAGGGATTTCACACGGATTAATCCCCCTAACTTCTTTAGCTTCAAGGTTGTAGATATCATCGTTATGACTCCTCAATAAAAGGTGAAATTGGTCGTCCACAAACTAAATGATGTGGGTCAAGTTTGTATGAACATCGGAAGGATGAGTGTTTAAAACGACTTTTCTTGATAGATTATTTCTCATGGAACTTTGGGAGAGGAAAATGCAAGAATTTATTAATATTCATCAAGGAAATATGAGTGAAAGCGTATAGCCTCAAGTTCACTCAATTATCCAAATATTATCTTACCATGGTAGCGGACTCTATAGCCAAGATGAATAAGTTCGTTATGGGGGTATCCAATCTTGTGGTAAATGAATGTAGGTCAGCTATCCTAATCCCAAACATGGATATCTCTCGCCTTATGGTATTTAACGTTCAAATTTAGGATCAAAAGTTAAGATAGTTTGTAGAGTGTTGAAGAAATAAAAGCCCGATAAAGGTAATTCTTCAAAGGCTGGATTTGAGATAAAAGACAAACCCAGGTTAAAAAAAGGTTTTCCAATCCATGTACCTCCAATACTCCAAATCCAAATGAAGGGTGGATGACTACCACTGAAAAAAGTAAGAGTGGCCCTATTGGGAAATGAACTACTTGTGCCAACTATGGTAAAAAGCATAAAGGAAGGTGTTTTACAAGTAGGGACGTTTGCTATGGTTTGGGAAAAGTGTCCACCAATTGAAGGATTGTCCAATCTGTGCTGCCAAGGGAAGAGAATGTACTCAAGCTCCCAAAAATGCTCCAATCCCCGATACACCTAAGAAAAATCACTTTCATGCTCTTTTCTTTAGGGGTGAGAAAGAGGATTCCCCTAATATTGTCAACGGCATGTTACAAGTATTTTTTGTTAATGTCTATGATTTATTGGATCCTGGTGCTACCTTATCATTTGTAACACCTTTAGTGTCCATGATGTTTTGCATACTTCCCGATGTTTTTTCATGAACATTTTTCGATTTGTACCTCGGTGGGAGATTCTGTACATGTAAAAAGAGCTTAAAGTGGTTGTCCCGTGTCATTACCCAATAGAGTCACATTGGTGGATATAGTAGAACTAGATATGTTTGACTTTGATGTCATTTTGTTTTTGATTGGCTAGATCCTTGTTTTGCTTCCATTTATTGTAAACACTGATAGTAATGTTTCGATTTCCAAATGAACCAGTTTTAGAGTTGAAGGGGGGAACCTTGCTCCAAAGAGTCGAATCATTTCATGACTTCAAGCTATTAAGTTTATTATTAAGGTTTGTCTCTATCATATAGTAAGGGTCAAGGATCTTTATTCCCAGACCCCTCCTTTTGAGTCGGTCCACACAGTTAAGGAGTTTTCAAGAGTCTTTCTTGATGACTTGCCCAGAATTGCTCCCGTACGGTAAATTGACCTTTGCGTAGATTTATTTCATGATACACAACCTATTTCAATCCGTCCTTAACATATGGCTCCGACTAAGTTGAAAGAAATGAAGGCTCAACTCAAAGGTTTACTAGATAAAGGTTTCATTCAACCTAGTAATTCTCCATGGGGTGCCCCGGTGTTGTTTCTTTAAAAGAAAGATGAGTCACTTAGGATGTGTATCGTCTATCGCCAATTGAATAATGTTTCTATAAAAAAACAAATATCCTCTTCCTAGAATTGATAAATTATTTGATCAACTCCAAGGTGCAAGTTACTTTTCAAAAATTTATTTAAGATCGGGAAATCATCAATGGAGAGTTATAGAATTGGACATACATAAAATGGTTTTTTTGAACTAGGTACGATCATTTTTAATTAGCAGTCATGCGTTATGGACTAATGAATTCCCCGGTGGCTTTCCTTGACCTTATGAATTTTCAAATTATCTTGATTTGTTCGTTATTGTCTTTATTGATGACATTTTGGTATACTCTATGAGTGAGGGTTACCATGTTATCCTTTTGAGGATAGTCTTGCAAGTCCTCAAGGATGCTCAACTTTATGCCAAATATGGTAAGTGAGAGTTTGGGTTGAAATTTGTTGCATTTCTTTGTCACATTGTGTCTACTGAAGGGGTAAGAGTGGATTCGAAAAAGACGAAAGCGGTCAAAAGTTATCCTACACCTTTGAGTCCTAGTGACATTCGAAGTTTCTTAGAATTATATAGGTATTATATAAGTTTTGTTGATGGATTCTCCTCAATTGCATCACTATTAACGGCCTTGACTCAAAGGAAGGCTATGTTCGAATGGTCGGAGGCATGTAAAAAAATTTTGAATTGTTCAAAGACAAGATTACCTTTACTCTGGTATTAGCCTTGACGGAGGGGATGGAAGTGTTCGTGATATATTTTGATGCTTTTCGAGTATTTTTGGGTTGTGCCCTCATTATTCATGGGAAACTTATAGAATATGCTTCTACGAAACTGATGGTGCATCATAAGAACTATCCAACTACTAATCCTGAATTAGCGCCATAGTATTTGCATTGAAAATATGGACACATTAATTGTATGGTGTCCATGTCGATGTATTTACCAACCAAAAATACTTCAATATATGTTCACTCAAAAGAAATTGAATTTCTGACAACGAAGATGGTTTGAACTTTTGATGGAATATGATATGAGTGTTCTCTATCACCTCGGCAAGGACAATGTGATTCTTGATACTTTATGTGTGTCTCATGTAGAGGAAGGTAAGAAATACTTAGTGAAAGACATCCATTAATAGGCCAAGTTGGGTGATCGGTCACAAGATTCTCTGAAAGGTGGTTTTATGTTTTATCATAATTTTGAGTCATCTTTAGTTGTTTAGGTAAAGTCCAAGAAACATCATGACACTTTATTGATGGATTTGAAGGAATTGGTACTTTGTAAATTCAATGAGTCATTCTCTCAAGAGGGGGATGGTGTGATTAGGTACCAAGGTAGGTTGTGTGTGCCGGATGTTGATGATTTTGGAATCAAAATTCTTGAAGGCTTATGGGTCTCGATATTTAGATCATCCAGGTTCCATAAAAGTGTATCGTGATCTTCAAGAGGTGTATTGGTGGGATGGGTTAAAAAGGGACATAGCAGAGTTCTTTGATAGGTTTCCAACAAGCCAACGAGTAAAACCCAAGCAACGAAAACCGGGAGGTTTAACCCAAGTAATGGATGTTCATTCTTGGAAGCATGAAAAAATTAATATCGACTATTGTTGGATTTCCTCGGACTTATATGCAAAATTACTCAATATGGGTTGTTGTGGATAGATTAACAAAATCCGCTTACTTTATCCTTGTCAAATCTACTTATTTGGTGGAGAATAGTGAGCTTACATGGGATCTCTTTGTCCATAATCTCGGATAGAGGTGCCTAATTAGCTTCTCGTTTTTGGAGGTCCTTTTAAAAAGAGTTAGGTACTCATGTGAAGCTTAGCACCACCTTTAATTCGCCAAAAATGTTCTAGCGGAGTGTACCATTCAAAAACTGGAAGATATGTTGAGAGATTGTGTAACAGATTTCAAAGGTAGTTGGGACGATCAACTACCATTGATTGAGTTCTCCAATAATAATAGCTATCATTCGAGCATTACGATGGCACCATTTGAAGCACTCTACGGTAGGGGATGTATATCTCTTGTTGGGTGGTTTGACGTTGCTGAGTGTTTACTCCTTGGTCTCGAGATGGTCTATAAGGCTATTGAGAAATTTTCGGTGATAAGAGATATGTTGAAAATAGCCTATAGTCAGTAAAAGTCCTATGCTGATAATAGAAGAAGAGATCTTGAATTTTAAGAAGGGTATATGGTGTATTTGTAGATTTCACCTATGAAAGGGGTGATGAGATTCAGTAAAAATGGAAAGCTAAGTCCCCGGTATATGGGTCACTATGAGGTTTTTCAATGGGTCGGAAGGTGGAATATGAGTTGAGACTACCTAGTGAACTATCTTCTGTTCATCTAGTATTTCGTGTCTCTATGCTTAAAAAGTTTATTGTCGACCCCTTATCAATTCTCCCTATTGAATTCTTAGGTGTGGATGAGAACCTTTCCTATGAATATGTTCCGATTGAAATTCTTTATCGCCAAATCAAGAATTTGAGGAACAGAGAGGTGGCGTCCATAAAAGTCTTAGGGAGAAACCACCTAGTTGAGAGAGCAACATGGGAGGCTGAGGCTGACATGAAGTACCGTTATCCTCAACTTTTTCCTCGAAACACTAGTCATGGTTGAGGTTAGTATTAATCCTCTTAAATATATAAATAATATTGAATTCGTCTTTCTTTGCTAAAATATGCATATTTATGGTAAAGGTTTATGCTAAAACTAGTTTTCATGTAAAAATGTTCTTTTGCTTAATTTGTTCTTATTTGTGTTGTCTGTATTGTTGCCTTCATGAAATAAAAATGATCATGTTAATGAGCCTTAAGAAGAAGTCTTGCATAAGTGACTCTTGATGTTTATGTTTAGCTCATATTGATGTTGAGATGGTAGTTCCTCATGTTGTGATATTGAGCTCTTCTATGCGGTAAATTATGATTTGAGTTGATGTGTGTAAAAGCCATGTTTATGTGTTGCGTCGTCTTTTGAAATACTTCTACGAGTTGTCTCATGATGAATTTAGGTTGTTGGTGGTTGGGCTTCTAGTATATGATTATCCTATTACCCCTACAAAAGGATTTTTTATGTCATTCGGGGACGAATGTTCCTAAGGGGGTATAAGGTAACACTCCGAATGATTAGTACTTAGTATAGAGCTTCACATGATAATAAAATAATTCAAATACAGTTTCTAAGCCAAAAATAATGTATTTAAACTAATTAAGATTTGTTAGATTCAAAACGTTAAGAACTACCATGAACTCCGGTGAATTGTGAAATGTGAACTAGTGTGTCTTGGCATGTTTCAATGGGTTTTAGGACTTGGAATCCAATAAAAATTTGGTAGAAATATGTTAAATATATAGAAGAGTTCTTTTTGGTTAGAAACATCCTTGTACGACTCCCCAAGGAGAACCCTAGGGCTCCTTGAGGAGGACCCTTTCATTTACACTTCAAAAGTAGTTTGTTGCAGTGTGCAACCACGTAAACAATTGAAGAGCCTTCATTTAAACGATGCTCTATTGTCTTTTTCTGTTGGTGTAAACTTAACCATTTTCCAAAATGGCTAAAAATGTACTTCTCGGATCCAAATGATGCCTTGTGAGGATCGTCAAATGGGGTCATTGATTAGGGTTGTTCATCGATGCAAATATTTTGCCAAGCCAAGGGTGGTTTGGTAAATACCCCCCCCCCCCGACCAATTGAGCGTGGGGTCGGTATAATTTGATAATTCTAAATATATTAAAATTGTTTAACTCATCAAAATAATTAATTCTTCATAGCTTCCAAATTAAAAATTAAAACCCATTTTCCCTCTCTAAAAAATACTCTGTCTAGACCACCATTGAATAACAAAGAATAACTCAAGCCAGGGTACTCAAGATTCATCCTCTCTCACTTCAATTTCGTAGAATATCATCAATTAAGGTATGGGTATATTGTTTCATGGGTTAGTTTCTTCATGAAGCCTTCGAAACATCAAAATTTTGAAATATACATTGTAACCAAAACTAATGTTTGTGTTCTAACCATTATTCACTCTGAAGTCATTTTATTTAAGTAATGTTCATTATATTATGATTATATTGGGATTAATTGATGGTTTTTATTGTAAATATCCCCCAAGAACCCATGTGATCCCATAACCATCTTTAACTACTATTGTGGGGTGAAGTAAGTAATTGTGAGCATGATATATTGTAATTGATGACTATCTAGTTATAGAATATTGTCATCCATGCCTATTATGATTTTAATAAATTTCAACCATGATACTTGGTTTCAAACCTTGAAAAGAAGGTAAATTATAGGGTTATTTATGTGATGAAGATTATTGTACATAGACTTTTAATTGCTTGCAAGATGTATGACTTATGGAAGGATACAATGAAGGTAATTAGGATGATTTGCATTCGCTTGAGCCTTGTCAAATGTGTAGTATCAATTATGAATAATTAAGTTGGTCTCTTGTGTTGATTGAAAGTCTAGTTCTCATGAAAACACTATAATTAAGATTATGAAAGTACTACTCACACATGTATTTGTAATGACCCTAAAAATGAATTAATCTACCTAGAGCCTCACATATGTAAAAAGGATTTCAATAACATGTTAATAAAGTGTTTTACAACTTGTATAATTGATTTGAGTAGGTTTGGATGTCAAACGCCCAAGACGTTCGAAAGTTCGTCTTTTAACGTGCTAGTGTGTCCTTTTATGTTTGTCTTGTTTTTATCAGTTGTATGTAGTATAAAAAAGTAGGGATGTCCCTAGAACCTTATTACACATGTTTAGAGTAAAACATTTTGGGTATGACTCCCCGAGAACCAACCTTAGTGCCCCGGAAGAGGATCGAAACGTGGACAAGAAAGCTGCCCAATATAGTGTGCAGAATCAATATTTTGAACCTCACAGCATTGGGATCCTGGAACTTAGTGTGCATGTGCATCGCGCACCCTAAATGAGGCTCAGTGACTCAAAAA
This sequence comes from Solanum pennellii, assembly GCF_001406875.1. NCBI lineage: Eukaryota > Viridiplantae > Streptophyta > Magnoliopsida > Solanales > Solanaceae > Solanum > Solanum pennellii. The sequence continues at coordinate 45,811,565 of NC_028645.1, read as the reverse complement.
TCTAGAGGATGCAGAATTTGGAGCTTCCTCAACGACGTGCAGCCACATCCTAGATTCGGTTGCGTCGTTTTAAAGTCAATTTTGACATGTCTAAAAGTACAAGCAAGTATAGGGGTATTTTTGCAACTTTAGGAGTCATTTATAAACTGATTCTATAAATTATTTAACCCCTTTAACAATCAAAAACCCCAACATCCTATAAGAAAATAAAAAATCCAAAACTCTTCTTCTCTCGAATACCCCAAAACATCCATTGGAGACCAAAACTCAAGATCAAGATAGGGGATGGATTCCTATGGATTCTTATACAATTTATCATGGGTATTCAATTTATAAGGTATGTAAATTGTTGATCCTTAGTTAATATTCCATCTATGGAGTTCAATCAATTAATTTCGAAAGTGATTCAAAGACCACAAGTCCCAATTTTTCAATCTAGCCATGGGTTCATTGCGAACAAGATTTAAAAACTAAGTCGTACTAATGATGTATTTATTTTTAATTATTGTTTGAAGTATGAATTTAATTCCAATTTCATAAAGAACAAATGATCCTTCTAATTTCTCATATATGCGTACAATGTGGGTCTTCTGATCTTGATTTAATGTTTATAGAATTGTAATTCGATTGTATTGAATTGCTTATTACTATTACTATCTATATCAATTGAATATGAATTGTTGAGGAATGAGCAAAGATGATCATTATCTTGGTGATTTTTTAAGTAGGCCTATTTCCTCTAATTAGCTTAGAATAAACGTTAAATCGTTTTGATTGGTATGCTCAACTTATGGTGGCGGTGTTTACATTCTTTTACATGTTTATGTGTTATGATCATGGACTTGAACGAATTAGATGCAAGATGAATTGATATTATTATTTCCATCTTTAGGAAGTTGAAGCATTAAGCCTTGATTCTAATATCTTCTTTGAAGTTAATTGATGTTATGTAAAGTTATATGAATAGTCTTCTATACTAGTTTCATGATCTAGGACTGTGGATGGTGTTGTATATATTTGAAAGATGATGTAAGGGTTAGGTGTGGTGTATATGGCTAATGATGATGAATACTTTTATAAAATGACCCCTACATATATGAACCCTATATTAATGTGTGATCAAAGTTTGCTTGGAGTGTTCTATAACAATGATGAATATGTTCTTGTCTCCTATGATGTAATGTTAGTGTGTGTAGTCTATAGTCCATAATACTCTATATTTGTGTATGACTTTATAATTCCTCAATACTATGTAACATACATTATGTGATCATGCTTACCAATGTACACACACACTTCATGCATATCTATGAGTAAGGTAGATTCATGTTGACTAAGGAAGGATAGTTCTCATTTGCATCATTGCCTATTTCTATTAATGTAAAGTATATGGTTAATGAATTGATGAACATGTGTGACTAATGGTGTTTATGTGAAGGTAGATCTCACATATATGTACACACACACACATGCATGTATAAATGAAGTATGTTAATGGTAGTCTAATAAACAAGTGAGTCTCTTAAAAGTACTCTAATATAGACTATAGTAAGAATATGGTAATTATGTGAAAGGACATTCTCAAATAATGTAGGGTCTATAATGACAGGATATTCTCATCCTAGATACCGTTGAGATATATAATATATGTGGGAGTAACTCCCTAATTCCTAATCTTTATGAACTAAAGTTATCTAATGTCTTAATAATGTTTAAAAAGGAAGTTTAAGCTTAGAACCAAGTGAATATGACAAATGAGAGTGGGAGATTCACATTTATTAAGTTTGGCTTCCCACAAAGAGAACCTTCACGATTAGTAAGTCCGAATTTCCAACCTAGATGTTGTCTCATGAGATGGAAACATCCACTTTAGAAGTTAAGGTTTCAAGAAGCAATATCCTTGTTCCATAACTACGTGCCCCCGTAGGTTTTAACATAGTGAATCCACTAGAATTGCTTTTTTTTATGAAGGTCCTACCTTGGCAAGTAGTACCCTCTATTTTCGGTGTGGGAGTAGAAAACCAATTTCGGTGTAGTTTACATGGTCTACTTCAGTTACTTCTATGTCTCCCGAAGTTTAAGAAAAGAATTAAGATAAAAATATGAATTCTACTCCAATTCCTTGAGAAGTGTACTTAGTATAGGGAGGACTATGAACCATACCTATGCATTGCACTAGATGACTTCAAGAAAGGATAGGATTGGATCTTGTTATGAAGTAAAGAATTATGTTATGTATCACTTGTATGTATGCATGTGTAAAACTCTGGAAGTGCCATTCAACATTACTGACAATATACTTGTCTAGTGAAGAGTCTATTAGGTTTTAAGATTATGTATTGGGGTACATAGGCATCCCAATGCCCAATATTGAGTTATATTAGGCATGTTAGAGAATATTGGATTAAAGGTGTTAGACAATTTCTATGTATTAACAAGTAACTTAAGATATACTTTGATGTACAAATGCTCAAATCGAAGCTTGTTTAGGAATTGAACCTGCAATGAAGACCCTAAGCTAAAACGCTTAATTCCTTGAGTCACATATTAGGTATGAGGCATCCAAGTATCAAGCTTAGGTATCATAGTAAATGATCATTTAAAATTATCATGTAGATTAAGTAGTGCATAAGTACATAGTGAGGATCCTTGGGAGAACAACAAATGCGCAACAACACACGTGCAAGTTCATGTGCGACCGGCCAAGAGACCAAGCGGCCAAGCCCAACCGAATTCAGTTAGGGAGGTTAGGGTGGTAGGCGTGCATTTGGTCAAGCAACGTGGGTCCTAGATTCCTAGACAATACTAGGCTCTAACTAACTTACCTAACTAGATAAATAACGCAGGACTAACTAAAATATACTAAGTAGTGTTCCCGAAATAGTAATACCTAACCGGGTTACACTAGCCGAGTAACTAACTAAAGAAACATCCTAATACCTAACCTAGGATGGTCCAAAGGGCTGGTTATGTTCCTAATGACATAAGGGTAATTTAGTCATTACCAAGGTCACTTCATTAATTAAATTAGAAACGTAATTAATTAATTTAAATGAATGGTCAAAGCCGAGACCCTTAGAAAATTTTCATAATTTGGAGAAGTCAAATGCTCTTCTTTTTTTAGTCAATTTAGGAGGGGCATTTTTGGTAATTTAACTTAGTAAAAGACCCAATTAAGTGGAGGGTATTTTTGGACGACTATATATTGATATTAGGTCAGTTTTATACCAATTTTAAATGTCCCAAATAAGATCAACCGAAAATTCTCTCAATCTCTCAAGAACGTTCTCTTTTCCAAACTCCATTGAAGAACAAGAAAAGCTTAAGAAAGAAGACGAAGGTTTCAAAGTTTTCAATCAGATTTTCGTGGATTGTTCATCTATGAGGTATGGTTTTTTCACTCCTACGATTCCTTTCCCCAAGAGGTCCTTTCAAGATAAGTTGTCAAGAACTTAAATAATAGGATTTTTACTCTTCTAAATGGATTTTCTTCCTAACCCTAGATTTATGATTTCCAACGAAAAGTAAACATTTTCCATAGCTAATTTCCCATGAGTTGTTGAGTATTTGATTGGTAATGTTTTAATGACGTTTGACACATGATATTTCTTTAAGTTATGGTTTCGAATGGGCTATTTATGGTATTTGATAACGTGTAAATGTTAGGATTGGGATTAGGACTTGAATGAACCCTTTAACGACCTGTTTCCCTTCACCTACTCTATGCATTGATCGTGTACATGATTTGATGAGTTGTTCTTGATTATGTTATTGATTATTTCACTAAGTATGAATATGAATATTATAAGATGAATAAGGTTCTTCGAGCAAAAGGTAAGTCTTCTAAAGTTGTGGTTAGTCTACAATGTTTATGTTAGCCCATAAATCACGATGTTATGTTATGAAAGTATGAGTGATGTTTTTTATGTTCATATGCTTTTCTATGAACATGTTAAATGTTAGATGATGATAAGACTACGAAATTATAAGATATGATATTCTCTTGTATGCTTTACACAAGATGACTATGTTATGTTAATCTCACATATGAAGGGTTGCGAAGAAAGGAAATTCTCATCTAATCCTAAAAGAGCTCATCATCATGTTAATACAGGGAGTTAACCTATTATGACCTATGATAAGTTTATGATGAAAGAAAACATAAATGTTATTTCAAGAAAAGGGACATAAGCTAAGCACCGATGGAATAGATAGGAGAAGTGTTCCTTACCTAGTGGAAGGTAGGTTCACAATGATTATCATGAGACTGAGGCTTCCATATAATGTGAACTATGGGTCTCTAATACATCTCCAAGTTCATGAACTCTGTTGCCACCATAGGATACTAGCTCGAGGATCCATCTAGAAAGCTATGTCATGTAGGTTCTACTCTGGATGGTAGACCACCTCTTTTCTATGTGGGGAGACACCGGATTTCATGTTTATCTCAGATGGTCTATGTCACTTAAGGAGAATGTTCTCTCATATATAAAGAAAGACAAGTAAGAGAACATTGACTAGGGTGACTTGAGGAGTTTACTTAGAATAGGTAAAGGTATGTAACTCTATCTAGACATTGCACAAGTTTCCTCTAAGGGAAGTTCTAGGAGATAATTCTTATGTAATATGATGACATGAAAGATATATGTTATGATACATGATGTTACTCTCATATAGTGTTAGTTATTATGATGAACTTGTTATAGGTTTATACTGCTATATGAAGCGATGACTACTTACGTTACAAGTTATGTGAAGCAAAGCTTTACTTATGGTCTCCTATATTATCTACTTGGTTGTGTGGGGGTTATGTGGCTTCACATGACCATTGCACTACTAGGTTGGGGATGGGATCATTGGTAAGTGTTTTGTATGCTACGCTATATGATTCCATTGAATGTGAAAAGTAAATATGAATCTATGATAATGTTTCTTCGATTATGATCATGATTTAATTTCATGGAATCCTTAACTTGATATATGGTATGTGGATTAAAGACTTTTGTATCACTTAACATGTTTTCTAAAGTTAGGATAAATGATCCTTTTCATGCATGTCCTTAAGTGTTATGTGTATATACCCATACATAGTACATGTGGCGTACTAACCCCATTACTTCATATTACTATGAATGCTGGTCTCGACCATTGAAGTTTAAGCTGGTCGATTTGAAGAAGCTTGGAACTCTTTCTCCAAGTCTTGGTATGTCCTCATGTTTGGGATACCGTCATTTATTTTCCAGCTTACGAAGACTTCAGTAGATATTAGGATTATCTATTTCCATCATGTTTTCTTTGGATTCTTTTGTATTAAGGCCTACATTGCATATTGACTATTTATCGGCTAAGTCCAAATTTGAACTATCAGATTGTTTTATATTATATGAGACGATTCCTTAGAATATCTTACGGTTTATGAATGTTAAGTATGAAGTCTAACTATATTTCTATAGTATGTTAAAAGTTTTAATTTTTTCACTAAGTTTAATTGCATGATTGTGATGAACGCTAAGAAGAGGCTTGTGTGCGAGCTCAGAGAGGTTAACGACACCGGTCTTGTCTGGGGTGTATTCTCAGGGTGTGATAAACTTGGTATCAAAGCATGATGTTAAATAGTCTTAGGATCAATGCCTCACAAAACTACATTACCTAGTTTCTTGTTCATGGTTTTGAAGCGCTCCACCATTATGGATGAGAGACTATGTGATGATTAGGAAACTTCTCATTTCTTTATACTCCTATGTCGTGCCTTTAGTGTTTTAGCAGTATGTTTCTTTTAGCATCTAATCCCTTTCTTTTGTATATAGGATATGAACACAAGAAGGACAACCACGAGAATAGTAGGAGAAGAGATTGCGAATGAGGGAGCTACTCCCCAAGGCAATCAAAATGCTACTCAAGTGCAAGCTACTGCAAATGATCAAGTTACGGTGAATCCTCTGGTAATAGTGGATGGTGAGGTGAGGGCAGCCATGTTATAAATGGACCAAGCCATCACCACCCAAATTCAAGCTATTACTGCTCAAGCTAACAGGGAGGTTGTTCCTCAAAAGAAACAACATAGTAGTACTATGACTAGCCATTTAAGAGACATTACGAGAATGAATCCTCCAATGTACTTTGGATCAAAAGTTGACGAAGACCCCCAAGATTTCCTTGATGAAGTGCATAATATTTTTCTGCTATGGGGGTTACTGCTGCGGAAAAGACTGAACTTGCTTCCTATGAACTCAAGAACGTGGCTCAGACTTTGTACAATCAATGGAAGGATAGTAGGGCTTTAGAAGGTGGTTTCCTTACTTGGAAGATCTTAAAAACGTATTTTTTGAAAGAATTTTCCCAAAGGAACAAAGAGAAGCTAAGGTAGAGTTGTTCATCAACCATCCTCAAGGAGGTATGAGTGTTACGGAATACTCGTTGAAGTTTATTAAGTTGTCCAAGTATGCTTCTTTTTTGGTTTCTAATAATAGGGATGAAATGAGCCGTTATGTAACGGGCGTGTCTGAAGAAACTGAAGAAGAATGTCGTGCATCCATGATTCATGGAAATATGGTTCTTTCTAGGTTTATGGTTCATGCTCAACAAGTTGAGGAAAGTTGCCTAAGGAAGAGGAATAGGGAAGATAAGAAGGCAAAGTCTTTTGAAGGTAGTTATTCTAAGAGTGGGCTTTATTTTCAAGACATGCCTAAGTTTAATAATAGGTTTTCAAACGAGATTCCTTCTAATTTCTTCAAGAATAACAATGATAGAGGTTCTAGTCCTAACCCTCAAGAGGGGAGAAATGTTGATCCACCAATAGAGACACCAACTTGTGGTAAGTTTTGTAAGAAACACGTGGGTGAATTTCTTGTTGGGACTAATAGTTGCTAGAGTTTTGGCAAAGGTTTCCATATGGTGAAAGATTGTCCTAATGTGAGAAGTCAAGGTAAGGGTAATAGCCAAGCTCAACCAAGCGGTCCTAGATCTGAAGCTCCAAAAAGGAACCGTTTCTATGAACTCAAGGTTATGGGATAACAGGAAAGCTCTCCCGACGTTGTGAGGGGTATGTAACAAGTTTTCACTGTAAATGTATATGCATTGCTTGATCCAGGTGCTACTCTTTCTTTTGTTACACCTTTGGTAACTAGGAAGTTTGATGTACTTCCCAATGTTTTGATTGAACCCTTTTCGGTTTGTAACCCAGTGGGTGACTTTGTAGTTACAAAAAGAGACTTTAGGAAATGCCATGTCATGCTGCCCAATAGAGTTACTCTTGCTGATTAAATAGAACTTGACATGTTTGATTTTGATATCATCTTGGGTTTGGATTGCCTTCACGGTTGTTTTGCTTCCATCGATTCTAGAATAAGGGTAGTGAAATTTCAATTCCCTAATGAACTCATTTTGGAGTGGAAAGGGGGAAAATATATGCCATGGGGTCAAATCATTTACTTTTTAAAGGCTTGTAAGATGATAGCCAAGGGTTTTTAATACCATGTGGTGAGATTTAAGGACCTAGAATGTGAAAATCCTTCTATTGTGTCAATCCCTATAGTGAGAAGAATTAGCCAACTCATGATCTTGATTTGGCTCCTGTAGTTTTTTGCCATAAAAATATGAAGGCATTACTTGTATGGTGTGCATATTGATGTGTTTACTGACCATAAGAGTCTTCAATATGTGTTCACACAAAAAGAAGTTAAATTCCGACAGAGAAGATGGTTAGAATTGTTAAAGGATTATGACATGAGTGTCCTTTATCACCCCGGCAAAGCTAGTGTGGTTGTGGATGCTTTGAGTAGAATAACTATAGGTAGTGTTTCTCATGTAGAAGAAGAGAAGAAAGAACATGTGAAAGATACTAGGGTTGTTCGCAATGAAATTGTCGAATGTTCATCTCCATATTTCTCCCTATTTCCGATTCTAGTAGTATGTATAATGCAAAGATCTACATTAATGAGTAATCATGAAATTGACTTATTCTCTAAATAGGTGCATATGTCGGTAAATGATAATACCAACTAGATTTTTAAGAAAATGCCTTCGTACTCTATCCTTGCACTTATGTGAAACAAGTATGCATATGTTTTCTTGAGATTTTTTTGTTGTCTTGAGAAGAATGATAGCATGGTATCTCTTTGATGCATTTTTGAGCTTATGATAAGGTTGAGAACGTCATGAATATGGAGCTCATATTTGTTTTGTATCATGATTTGAGTACTATGCGTAATGTTATGGTATGTTTATTTCCTACCCTCCAAAAGATTTTAAGTGTCATTCGGGGACGAATGTTCCTAAGGGGGTTATAATGTAACACTACGGAAGTGCCATGTAACATTCCCAAAAATATACTTGTCTAGTGAAGAGTCTATTAGGTTTTAAGATTATGTATTGGGGAACATAGGCATCCCAATGCCCATTATTGAGTAATATTGGGATTATTAGAGAATATTTGCTTAAGGGTGTTAGCGATTTTGTATGTATTAGCAAGTAACTTAAGATATACTTTGATGTCCAAATGCTCCAATCCAAGCTTGTTTAGGAATTGTACCTGCAATGAAGACCCTAAGCTAAAATTCTTAATTCCTTAAGTCACATATTAGGTACGAAACATCCAAGTTTCAAGCCTAGGTACCATAGCACATGATCATTTAAAATGATCATGTAGATTAAGCAGTATCCAAGGACATACTGAGGATTCTTGGGACAACAAGAAATGCAAAGCAACACATGTGCAAGCACATGTGCTACAAGCCAAGAGACCAAGCGGCCAAGCCCAACCAAATTCGGTTAGGGCGGTTAGTGGCGAAGCGCGCATTGGGTCAATCCACGTAGGGCCTAGCTTCCTAACCAATGCTAGTCTCTAACTAACTTACCTAACTAGTTAACTAACCTAGGACTAACTAAAATAAACTAGCTAGTGTGCCCGAAATCCTAAGACCTAACCAAGTGACACTAGCCGAGTAACTAACTAAAGAAACTTCCTAGTACACAACCTAGGATGGTCCAAAGGGATTGGTTATTGTCCTAATGACGTAGGGGTACTTTAATAATTACCCTAGGTCACTTAATTAATTAAATTACAAACATAGTTAATTAAATAAAATGCATAGTCAAAGACGAGAGCTTTAGCAATTTTTTGGAATTTGAGAAGTCAAATGCTCTCCTATTTTTAGAAAATTTAGGAGGGGCATTTTTGGTAATTGAACTTATTAAAAGACCCAATTAAGTGGAGGGTCTTATGGGACGATTATATATTGTTATTAGGTCATTTTGATACCACTTTTACACGTCCTAAATCAGATCAAACGAAAATTCTCTCAATCTCTCATGAACGCTCTGTTTTTCAAACTCCATTAAAGAACAAGAAAAGCTTAAGGAAGAAGACGAACATTTCAAAGTTTCCAATCAAATTTTCATGGATTCTTCATGTATAAGGTATGGGGTTTTCACTCTTGGGGAATCCTTTCTACAAGAGGCCCTTTCAATAAAAGTGTTCAAGAACTTCAATACTAGGGTTTTTACTCTACAAAATGGATTTTCTTCCTAACCCTAGATTTATGATTTCCAACGAAAAGCAAATTTTTTCCATAGCTAATTTCTCACGAGTTGTTAAGTATTTGATTGATAATGTTTGAATGACGTGTGATACATGATATTTCTCAAAATGATGGTTTCGAATAGGCTGTTTATGGTATTTGATAACGTGTAAACGTTAGGATTGGGATTAAGACTTTAATGAGCCCTTTCATGACCCGTTTCCCTTCTCCTACGCTATGAATTGATCTTGTACATGATTTGATGAGTTGTTCTTGATTATGTTATTGATTATTTCATTTAGTATGATTATGAATATTGTAAAATAAATAATGTTCTTGGAAGCAAGAGGTAAGTCTTCTAAAGTTATGATTACTCTACAATGTTTTTGTTAGCCTGTGAATTACGATGTTATGTTATGAAAGTATATATGATGTTTTAGGTGTATATGTTGGGCTGTGAATATGTTAAATGTAATATCATGACTAGTCTATGAAAACTCAAGCTATTATTCTCTTGTATGCTTTACAAAAGATTACCATGTTATGTTAATCTTACATCTGAAGGGTTGCGATGAAAGGAAATTCTCATATAATCCTAAAAGAGTTCATGATCATGTTATACAGGGAGTTCACCTCCTATGACCTATGATAAGTTTATTATAAAAGAAAACTTAATGGTTATTTCAAAAAAAGGGACTTCAGCTAAGCATCGATGGACTAGATATGAAAAGTGTCCCTTCCCTAGTGGAAGGTAGGCTCACAATGATTCTCATGAGATTGACGCTTCCATGTAATGTGGAACTATGGGTTTCTAATACATCTCCTAGTTCTTGAACTATGTTTCAAACATAGGATACTTTCTAGTGGATCCACCTTGAAAGCTATGTTATGTAGGTTCTGCTTTGGCCGGTAGACCACCTCTTTTCGATGTGGGTAAGACACCAAATTCCATGTTTAGCTCACATGGTCTATGTCGGTTAAGACGGATGTTCCCTCATTTAAAAAGAGACTATGGTTACTTGAAGAGTTTGCTTAGTATAGGTCGGGGTATGGGATTCTAACTAGACATTGCACAAGTTGACTCTAGGGAAGTCCTAGGAGATTGTTCTTACGTAATATGATGACATGAAAGATATATATTATGATACATGATGTTACTCTTATATGGTGTTAGTTATTATGATGAACATGTTGTTGGTTTATATTGCTATATAAAGTGATCACTACTTATGTTACAAGTTATATGAAGCAAAGCTTTAATTATGGTCTCCTATCTTATCTACTTAGTTGTGTGGGGTTGTGGGGCTTCACATGACCATTGCACCTGTTGGTAGGGGATGGGATCATTGGTAAGTGTTTTGTGTGCTACGCTATATGATCTTTTGAATGTAAAAAGTTAATATGACTATGATAATGTGTCTTCAATTATGATCATGATTTTAGTTGATGGAATCCTTAACTTGTATATGATATATGATATGTGCATTGAAGACTTGCACATCACTTAACATGCTTTCTAAAGATATGATAAATGATCCTTTTTCATGCATGTCCTTAAGTGTTATGTGCATATACCCATACTTATTACATGTGGCGTACTAACCCCATTACTTCATATTACTATAAATGTAGGTTCCAGCCGTTGAAGTTTAAGTAGGTCAATTTGAAGAATCTTGCAACTCTTTCTCCAAGTCTTGGTAGGTCCTCATGTTCGGGACGATATCATTTTTTTTTCCAGCATACAAAGACTTTAGTAGATATTAGGATTATCTATTTCTATCATGTTTTCTTTAGATTTTTTTTGTATTATGTCCTATATGGCATATTGACTATTTATTGGCTAAGTACATATTTGAACTCATAGATGATTTTATATATATACATATATATATATATGTGTATATATATGTATATATATATATATACATATATATATGTATATATATATATATACACATATATATATGTATATATATATATATATATATACATATATATATGTATATATATATATATGTACATATATATATGTATATATATATATCGTATGGTTTATTAATGTGAAGTATGAGGTCTATGTACACATCAATAGTATGTTAAAAGTATAATTTTTCTGCTAAATTTAAATGTATGATTGTGATGAAAGCTAAGAAGAGGCTTGTCTGTGACTTTTGAGAGGTTATCAAAGTAAATTTCATCTGTGGTGTATTCTCCGGGTGTGACAGAATGTTAAGTGACTTTGTTATGTCAAGACATGGATTTATGACTATGCATGTGAGTTACACTTAGGGCTTATAAATGAGTTTACTTAGTTTATGTGGGGGTACGGGACTCCATGTTTATTTTGAAAATGTAAGCTTGTGAAGGGGTTGTGAGGGTTTTTTTACTATGATATGAACTAAATGATTTATGACTAAGGTTGTAGTAAAGGAAAGAGTCTTTATGTGATGGTATGAAGTATGTGGCTTTATGTCTAGTTATGTATGAAAGTGTTAGGACTTGTTAATTATGTTATGCCTAGTTTAGGGTGACTTCTTAGGTATACTTGGTTAAAGTAGTATTATGAGATGCTACCTACTCATTGCACTACTATGACTTATGATTTGTCTTAGGTGATGGTGCGTATATGAATGTTGATGTCTATTAAGTGTTTAAGAGTTATGAATGTATGTCATTGTGTGATGAATCATATTATGAAACTCTACTATAAAGTGACCTTAGGGTGATATATTGTACTATGTATACTTGAGGGTTACTCAACGAAAAAAGTAAGGTAAAATAGAGGTAATGCGTTGTATGTATTGAATATGAGTTAAATTACAATAACTAGCTTTATGTGCTATTATGAGTATTATCCATGTCTATAAGATGTATGTGGACTACATTGAGCTAATATGTGCCTATGATCATGAAGGTTACTAAAAGACATGTTGCATGATTTCAAATGAAATGTCCTCCTTAAATGCATGTTTTTGCATGGTTTACATACTTAGTGCATCTTTTACCAATATTATTCTTATTCATATTTTTACACAAATTGTAGGTAGTGATGGATAGAGGATGTATCGTAATTGAGGAGGTTGGATAGATCTCCCAAGATCATGTAAAGGGACCCTAATGATACAAGCGTTGCCTTCTTCAAGATTTTTCTTTAAATTAATGAATTAGATAAAACTTATATTTTATATTGTCAAGGGTTGTGTACTTATTCTATTCTATTGAATTGTGTCTTACGATGGCAAAGAGACTTAGAGTCTACTTATGTACTTATTTTATTTTATACTAATATGAAGTAATGATTCTAGCATATGACGTGCTATTAAAATATTTAAATTTTCCGCTATTTTTACTATGATTATGCAATGAGACATGTCTAAGGGTTTGTCTAAATCTCTAAAAGTTCGAGTACACCGTGAGGCGATCTAATAATACTCTAACTTCTAGGGGGTTCTTTAGGTCGTTACAATCCTATGATTCTAGGGTGAAAGCGTATTCTCATATAATGAATTATGTCGAATTTAATTGAACGAATATGAATTAGTCTTCACACATGTGGATAAAATTAAGAGAACAATCGTAGAAAGTTTTGAAGTTTATTATGAACTGAGTGGATACGTATAATTAGTAAATGTTCCTCCTACAAATGTAATAGGTTGAGTCATCAAATTTATTACTCATTAGATGGAAGCATTCCCTTTAATGCAATAGGTCGGGTTTCTAGAATGAATCTTACTATTCCTTAACTACTTTCCCCAGTAGGAAATAGCTAGTAGATCCACATAGTTGCTATTTTCTAGGTTTCACCTTGGCAAGTGGAATACCCTTTTTCATTGTGGGGCTTTATGACACCGGATTCCATGAAAATCTCTGATGGTCTATATCAGTTATAGTTTCTCTTCCCTAAAGTAACGAAGTGAACTACAGATGAAGAAGTAAGAACAAATCTATGATTTCCTAATGAGGTTAATAAGTACAACACTTATACATTGCACAAGTAGACTTAGAGGGTCATCCTAGATGGTTCCTTGTAATTAGAAAATGATAATGATAGCATGTCTATTAAATTGAACGTAAAGTTAGCATGTGTGACAAACATGATTTCTATGGGAATGCTTGGTAGGGTTGTTAATATGGGATACTAACTCTTCATTGCACAAGTGGACCCTAGGAAGTGCTACTGTCATGATTGTGTTGAAATTAAGATATTATTGTGGTATTGGATTATATGATGTGTTGATTATGCAAATGGCTTTCCAAAACCTCATGTATGCATACTTTAAATGAAATTGTTGTTTTTCTCATGTTTTAAAGGTTTTTATGCGTTTCTTCATTCTTAGTGCATTAATTTTACTAATCCCTTTTCACCCTCTTTTATTATGAGTATAGTTTTCGACTAGTTGGTTGTTACTCGATTCTTGAAGGAAGTTTGGACTTCTTATCTCCAAGACATTGTAGTAGGTCCTCAAATATTCGAGGACATATGAACTGTTGGACACTTTATATGTCTCTATTGATGTAATAGAATTAGTAATATCTCTCAAGTACGTTTTTTCTAAAGACTATTGTGTCTAAAGGAATAAGGATCCTATTTGGAAACATTGTGAAACTCTTATAAATAGATGGTATTGTGATAGAATATTAGAATATAATCATAAATTACTTATATTTGTTAAACGAGAAGTCTATGTAAACATTATTATGTGAGGAGTCTATGTAAACTCCATATATGATATGTGAGAATCTAAGTATACTTCATTAAATAGAAGTTTTAAATATTTCGGATTATTTTATGTACATCATGCCATGATGATTATACAAGGAGACTTGTATGAGACCTGTTCGAGGTCGAATACGCCCGTGGCGTCTAGGGGGTACTCCCCGGTCGCTACAATTACAATATGTCTCATATATAAAATGCAATAAAGTCTTGGGAATAGAAAACACGAAAACTAGTGTTAATCTTCTTCAACCTCTAACTTGAGGACACACCAACATAGGATCTTCAATCTATGTTCATCCAGAAGGAGTGGAATATATTCAATGGCCCGAACATACACGTCATGTAGAAAATAGAAAAGAATATGGGTTAGTACAAAGCACATGTACTATGTATGGAAACACATGCAAGTAAATCATTGAAAATATTCACAAAGATTCCTTTTATCTATAAGCATGCCAAGTTACTTTAAAAGCTTTCATGTCCATTCAAAGAACATATATGTTACGACCCAAAGTATCCTTTAGGCGTAACCGGCATCATCGTCCTATAAGTGGACTAAGACTAGCTGTTATCATACATTTTAGCACATCATAGGTCAAAATTTCGGAATAATTAAAAACATTACATATTGAGTTTACATAGAGTCCTAACACATGAAGTGTACATAGACTTATCTTTTACCGTAACAAATCAAATAGAAGTCTAAAGTCTCATCTCACATATAAACAATCTACAAGAGTATGAATCACACATATGGAGTTTACATAGACTCCTCACATATGAAGTGTACATAGACTTCTCTTTTACAATAACAAATCATATAGAAGTCTAAAGTCTCATCTCACATATAAACCATCTACAAGAGTATGAATCACAATAATTTGGCATAACCCTTAGTCGATTACAATATACCATATAGTCTACAATGAAAGTCTCAACATGAGAATGAAATAATTGTTTGAAAAAATAAACAAAACTAATAATGCTTTATGAGTGGTTTTATCCTTGGAACTCAATAGACCTGACCAATTGACTAAGGAAAAAGCTAAGTCTACTTCTTCAATGACGACGAATCTCTTCGACGGACCGAACCTAAAATATTTGGGAAAAACGGAGAAAATATGGGTTAGTACAAACCTCATGTAATAAGTATGACTCCTATACACAAATTCATCAATGCATGAGAAAAGGACAATTTAGTGAAAAATCATGTTTTTTATCAATTTAACTCAGCATGCATATATAAGAAGCATAATAAGTCAATTTAACATAATAGTAACCCAACACATAGATCACCCAAGCAATACTTGTGCAATGCCAAAGATAGAACCCCATAATCGTATAAAAGGATAAATATCACATTAAGTAACAAACTTCATAGTTACAACATATTATTATAATTCATCTTAACGTGATTAAATACATAAATAATACTCATAGCTTATCAACGTAATCATAAACATAGTCATAATCATAAAAAGAACGCTACTAGAACCATTCCTTAGGATCCCACATGTGCAATGAGTAAGAGAAGTCCCATACCCTCCCTTACCCTATGTAGTAGCCTTCAAGACAACCCTAATAAGAGTTGTCATACTTAAATTGTTCATTTAGCTTTACATTAGGGAGGTGCAAAAACTGACATGAGACAATGTGAGCTAAATGGAATCAGGTGTTCTACTACCACACCGAAAAGAGAGGGGTAACAATTCCCTAAGGTGTAACCATTCGTACGTAGCTATGTAGATGGATCACCTAAGCTAGAGTCCTATGTGGGCACATAGTTAAGGGTGAAGGAGATTCTTTCTCGAAACCTTAACTTACTAACGTGGTGATTTCCATCTCATGAGACAACACATAATTAGGGAATCTGGACTTACTAATGTGAGGAACGCTATGTGGGAGGCCGGACTTACTAACGTGAGACCTCCATCTCATTTACATGCCCTTTCGGTGTTTAGCAATTATTCCCTTTAGTAATAATATTATTTCATCATTCAAGTTAACATTAGTCTCTTATAGACCCGAATGTAATCGTCTTATAATAATATCTCATAGGTGACCAAAAGTGAGAACTATCCTTGCACTTTAGTCACAATGAGAAGTGAAAAAACCTTTCACTAAACCCTTCATCATGTTCATGAGAAACTACATTCAATCACATATGATCACACAATATCATGAACACATAATTCATACTCAATATATGTGTCTAGGGTTAGGGTTGAGGGAATCATGTCATTAAAATCAGAACAAAACATTGGCTATAACATCATTTTCATATATGTCATATCACCTTTTATAATTGAGATCAAAGAAGAATCAAGATCCTACCTCATTCCCTTCACGGACATCACCCTTCAACACCCAAGAATTCACAACAAACATATGAAATAAGGAAATTCATGAAGAATTATCATAACTAAAATCAATACAAACAAGTGACATGTTGATCACCCTCAACAATTCACCTTTATCAATACCAAAATTTAGGGATTTGGGGAAAGAAATGGGTCAAGGGAAAACTCGTAGAAATCCATAAATTAACCATCAATTCATCTCTAAACAACTATAATTCATCATAATTTATAAAATCGATTCACAATATCGTTTTAGAAAGAAGACCCATGTGAAGAGAAAAACCCTTGTTTTGGGGGAATCTACAAATCATCTTTTGAAGGACCTCTTCGGGAAAGAAACCCCAAGAGTAAAATAAACCATAACTTATATATGATAGAGACACTAAATTGGGTATAAACTTGAGGAATTTGGTCTTCTTCTTCAAGCTTCAAAATTTCTTCAATGGAGGATTAGAAGAGAGAATGTAGAGAGAAGGGAGGATGAGAAGAGAGAGAATGTACATAGAAGGGACAACATTTGGGATTTATTTTTGGGTTTTGATTTGAGTGAGTAATTGTGAGGATAAATTTAAGTAAATAAATATATATTCCCCCTATGAAATACCCAAAAGACCTCTCACTTAGATTGACCATTTAATGTGGTCAAACTCGAATTCTATTTTCAGATTTTTTATCGGGGAACAAGTCCACGTCGCGGAGCAGTTCCTAAAATATTTCAAAAAATTATTTTTCATAAAAGTGGAGTCTGAGACCTGTCCACTATGCGAGATTCTCTTTTGACCTTGGGTTAAAAAAGTGGGCAACATGGACTTTTTCCCTCCAATATCTAAAATTGCTTCCTCTTGGCAGCTTGCTTGGTCCAATGTGGGGTCCCTTCGTGGACCCCTCGGGCGATCCTTGGGGGGTCGGACCAGAAAGTTTGCACACTATGTACTAGGTTTTACTTATTTAAAGTCATTTTACATGTTTTGGACGTAATATGGCCCTCCAAAACATTCACCAAACCTAGGGACGTCAACTAGTTAAATATTGATTGTTTTCCGAATGTTAAGGCTTTTCCTTAATGATATGACTCCAATGCTTATCAACCAAGTTATTTATACTTATTTAGGTCTAAAACAATCATTTATCAACATATAAGGCTCTATTATGAGTCAATGAATTTCCGGGAGTGTAACTACTACCCCACTTAGGAACATTTGTCCCGAGTGAAACTCTAAACCTTTTTATAGGAAGATAAGACTCAAGACTAGAAGACAACCAACCAACAGTATAATAATGAGGTACAACTCAAAGGAGGAAAACTCATCCTCCTTTTAATACATAACATAGAATCAACAAATAGGAATTTAACCCACACATACCATAACAAAAGCTCAACTTTTCAAATCAAATAAGGAGGTACCACTTTCTCCATTTCAATTTGAGCTCAATATGAACTTTAAATGTTGACATGTTGATTTATGATCAAAACAATATTAAACATGATAATTATAATCTTCTATAAGTACTTATAGAAGAACACTCACTTAAGTTAAAGCCAACACAATAAACATGTTTCATTTAAAGAAAAGAACTCAACTTAGGCAGGAATTTCTACTATAATATGTACATATATTTAGGAAAACATGTTAAGATCTATATTATTCATATTAGTGATATAGTGAACTACTAAACTCAATCATGGATAGGAGTAACGGGGAAAAGATTAGGATAGAGGGACTTCATGTCGGCCTCGGCCTCCGATGTTGCTCTATCAACTAGGTAATTCCTCCATAGAACCTTTACGGAGGCAATCTCCTTATTCCTAAATTTCATAACTTGGTGATGCAAAATATCAAAAGAGACCTCTTCTTAAGAAAGGTCCTCCTTTACCCCCAAACATTCTAGAGGAAGAATGGAAACTGGATCACGTACACACTTCTTAAGCATAGAACATGGAACACCGAATGAATCATGGACAAATCATTTGGCAACCTCAACTCATAGGCGACACTCCAACTCGCTTCAAAATTTCATACGGGCCCGCATAACTAGGACTAATCTTCACCTTCATTCAAAACCTCATAAACCCTTCATGGGTAAAATTTCAAGATAGACCAAATCTCCTACTCCAAATTCAAGGTCCCTCTTTCTATTATTGGCATATGATTTTTTTCGACTTTGAGTCGCTTTTAGTCTATCCCTTATAACCCGAACCTTCTGGAGAGCTTCATAAACAAAATCTGGACTAAGAAGAGGAAACTCATCTACTTCATACCATCCAAACGGTGATCTACACCTCCTCACATAAAGTGCCTCGAAGGGTGCCATAGAATAGTTGAGTGGTAGCTATTATTGTAGGAGAATTCTATCAAGTGTAGGTGGTCATCCCAATTACCTTTGAAATTGATGACACATTCCCTCAACATATCCTCAAGAGTTTGAATAGGTTGTTCTGCTTGACCATCCGTATTGGGATGAAAAGCGGTACTAAGCTTCATCTTCATACAAATCCCACCTTGGAAAGCTTTCCAAAAAAAAGAGGCAAGTTAACTGCCTCTATCCAAAATGATGGACAAAGGGGATCTATGTAACTTCACTATCTCTTTGATAATCAATTTGGCGTAGTATTCTGCCGAATATTTCACTTTGATGTGAAGAAAATGTGCGAACTTGGTTACCCTATCAACGATGACCCATATAAAGTCATGTTGACTACTATAGTATGAGGGAACCCTAGTACAAAGTCCATGTTAATATCCTTCCATTTCCATGTATGAATATCTATATTTTGTGTCACTCCACTCCGCCTTTAATTCTCCGCTTTGACTTGTTGGCAGTTTGGACATTTAGCAACAAAATCCGCTATATCTATTTTCATACCCATCCACCAATATGTTTATCTGAAGTCGCGGTACATCTTCGTAACACCCAGGTGAATAGAATACCGGGAGCCATGAGACTCTTCCATGATCAATTTCCTTTAACCATCCACATCCGGTTCACACAACCATCTTTGGTGCCTCAACACCCCATATTCTCCTTGAGAGAAAGACTCATTATACTCACTAATGACCGTCTCCTTCAACTCCATTAATTGGGGATCATTTGCTTGGATTTCACCCCAACCACTAAAGATGGCTCGGAGTTATGGCAGACCACAAAACCACCCTTTGAGAGTCTTTTAGTCGTACACCCAAACCTATTTTACTTGCTTAGTCTTATCATCAATTACATGAGTCACACTACCCATGGACACTCGACTGAAAGAATCTTCTACCAAATTAGCTTTTCCGAGATGGAAAAGGACACTCATGTCATAGTATTTTAAAAGTTCTTACCATCTTCTTTGACGTACGTTCAAATATCTTTTGGTAAACACATATTGTAAACTCTTTTGATCGGTGAATACACAACATGTACCCCCAAAGAGATAATTTCTCGAAATTTTCAATGCAAATAATACAAAAGCAGGCTCGAGGTCATGCAATGGGCAATTCTTCTCATGTGGCTTGAGTTGTCTAGAGACATATGCTATGACTTTACCATGTTACCTGAGTACACATCCTAAACCCACTCGGGAGGCATAACAACAAACCACAAACTCTTCGATACCCTCCGATAAAGTCAATACCAGAGCGGAGGTGAGTCTATCTTTCAATAATTGGAAACATTTTTCACATGATTCCGACCATTCAAGTTTGGACTTTTTTGGGTTAAGGTTGTTAATGGAGATACGATAGGCGAGAATCCCTCAACAAACCTCTTATTGTAATGGGCCAACCCTAGAATACTTTGGATGTTGGTAGGACTCAACGATCTAGGCCAACTTTTGACCACTTCTATCTTCCTTGGATCAACCTCTACCCATTCACTAGAGATAATCTGACAAAGAAAGTCAACCGATCTAAACAAAAACTCACAGTTGTTAAACTTGGCGAAAACTTGGTCATCCTTGAGAACTTGCAAAACTATTCTGAAGTGTCTCATATGACCAATTTCACTCCTAGAGTATATAAAAATTTCATCAATAAATACAATCACGAACAAATCAATATACTTTCTAAATACATGATTCATAAGTTCCATGAAGGCCGCCGAGGCAATTATTAGACCAAATGGAATCACTACGAATTCAAAGTGACCAAATCTTGTTCGGAATGCCATTTTTGGAATATCAACCTCCCTCACTCTAATTTTATGATAACCCTACGTCAAGTCAATATTTTAAAAATAGCTTGCTCCTTGGAGTTGATAAAATAAGTCATCAATCCTAGGAAGCGGGTACTTATTCTTTATAGTGACTTTGTTTAATTGAGGATAGTCGATGCACATGCTGAACGACCCCTCCTTCTTGTCTACGAACAATACATGAGCAACCCACGACGATATTCTTAGTTAAATAAAGCCCTTATCTAAAAAATATTTGATTTGAGCCTTGATATCCTTCAACTCTGTCGGGGAAATCCAATATGGAGGAATTGAAATAGGTTGCGTATCTTGCAACAAGTCTATGTCGAAGTCAGTCTCCCATTCTGAAGGAATTCTGGGAAGGTCATTGGGAAAGACCTTCGGAAATTCCCTAAACACGGGTACCGACTCTATGGAGGGACTTCGGGTTCAAGATCCCTAACTCTTACTATGTGGTAGAGACAACCCTTTGCAATCACTTTGCAAGCTTTTAGACATGAGATGATCTTATCCCTAGGATTTCAGTTTCCTCCCTTCCACCCAAAAATGTGTTCATTTGGGAATTGAAATTTCACTATCCTTGTCCTATAATCAATAGAGGCAAGGCAAGTATGCAACCAATCCATACCCAATATAACATTAAAATCTAGTATATCAAGTTCTATCAGGTCAACTAATGTAAGTCTATTAGACAACCATTATAGACTCTATTAACCAGCACGAAATCACCCACCGGGGTAGAAACCGAAAAATGTTTGTCTAATATGTCGGGTAGTATTTCAAATTTCATGGATACAAGAGGACTAATAAAATACAATGTACCTCCCAAATCCATCAAAACATATACATCAAAGGAAAATAACTTTAACATAGAGGTGACTACATCTGCTGATCTCTCTTGAACACTTCGGGATTGTAAAGCATAAGAGTGATTCTTCATAGGAGCATTCGGTTTTGGGGAATTTGCTTGAACTTGAGAATTTTCCCTTCCTTGGGTCTTCATCATTGGAAAATCACTCTTCATGTGACCACTCTTGCGATAACCATAGAGATTACCCGTGCCAACTACGCACTTACCATTATTTTTTCTACAACATTTTGAACAAAGAGTCTTCTCAATGTAAGAAACACCAACATTCCCCGCTTGGGGATTAGGAGAAGACACCTTACTCTTCTTAAACCTTAGAGAATAAGGAAGGCCTTGGTTCTTAAATCTCTTTTTGAAGTTTGGTTTTTCTTCCATACATAACCTTCTTGGAAGAATTACCCTTTTCGGTTCTCACCTTCTTCAACTCCCTACCATCTTGCTTAAGGTTTTCCTCGTCAATTTGTTCGGCGTAAACTATAAAAGGAGATATGTTCATTCTAAGAATCAACATAGACGACCTACATTCATTAAGCACAAGATGGGATATCCCCATGACAAATTTGGTCATCTTGGCCCTAGAATCTTACACCACAGTTGAAACATACTTGAATAGTTCAGTTAACTTGAAACTATACTCCTTCATGCTCATACCCCCTTGAAGAAGGTTGATATTTTTTGCATTTTCCTCTCTCTTAGTTCCAAGGGAATGAAACTATCAATGAAAGACATCCTGAAAGCTCCCCAAGTAATTCGGTCTCCTATAACCAGCCTTTCATCCTTCCATTGCTCATACCACACTTGAGCTATATATTTTAGTTAGTAGGTGCCTAGTTCCGCCTTTTCTTTAGAAGAAGCACCCATAGAATCAATGACTTTGAACACTTCATCAATGAACCCTTGTGGGTCCTCCTCCACCTTAGAACCATAGAAAATAGGAGGATTCATCCTTGTGAAATCCCTAATCCATGAAGACGTCGTATTAGCATTGGGATTCACTTGAACCATTGTATCCCTAGAAACATGAGTAGACAACAATTGAGTCAAGATATGAATGGACGACCTTATCTCAACATTAGGCCTAGACCCTTATTCAATAGGAACATGAGGGTTTTAAGGAGATTGAGGGGGTACCGCCTCATTCAAATTCTCCGATACGGCTCTTAGAGCATTATTCCTCCTTTTATTCATTTCCTATAGGCACAATAAAAGATTAGATTAAAGGACTTGATAGAGTTCAGACTCTTAGGCACCACTAAGGAATAACAAGAGAGTGAGAGTTCCTAGGCTTCACATAGTATCTCATTCATAAGTGTGGCACGCTTCACAATTATGAATAAGACCTCACATAGATGTGGTTTAGTGAGACATAAATCTTATGATTATTAAATCTCATGCTCTGATACCAAGTATGTTATGACCCAAAGTATCCCTTAGGCATAACCGGCGTCGTCATCCTCTAAGAGGACTAAGACAAGCCCTTATCATACATCATATCACATCATAGGTAAAATTTTTGGAATAATAAAAGACATTATATATGGATTTTACATACACTCCTCATGTACATAGACTTCTGTTTTAGCATAACAAATTATATAGAAGTCTAAAGTCTTATCTCACATATAAACCATTTATACGAATACGAATCACAATAGTTTGGGCATAGCCCTTAATCTATTACAATATTCCATATAGGCTACAATTAAAGTCTAAACAAGAGAATGGAATAATTGTTTCAAAACATAGACAAAACTAATAAGGCTTGATGAATGATTTTATCCTTGCAACTCATAAAGACTCACCAATCGACTTTGGAAAAAGCCAAGTCTTCTTATTCAATAACTACGAGTCTCCTCAATTACCAGAACCTAAAAAGTTTGGGAAAAAGGGAGACAATATGGGTTAGAACAAACAAGGTGTACTATGTACGGCTCCTATGCAGAAAATCATCAATACATGAGAAAAGGACAATTTAGTCAAAAATCATGCTTTTTATCAATTTAACTCAACATGCATATATAAGAAGCATAATAAGTCAATTCAACATAATAGTAACCCAACACATAGATCACCGAAGCAATACTTGAGCAATGCCAAAGATAGAACCCCATAATCCTATCCAAGAATGAATATCACATTGAGAAAACAAGTTCATACTTACAACATATTCTCATAATTCATCATAACATAATTAAATACATGAATAATACTCATACATTATCAACATAATCATAATCATAGTCATTCATAAAATGAAAACTACTAGAACCTTCCATTAGGATATCACATGTGTAATGAGTAAAAGACGTCCCATACACTCCCTTACCCTATGTATTAGCCTTCTAGACAACCCTAATAATAGTTCTTATACTTAACTTGTTCATTTTATTTTACATTATGAAAGAAGTGCAATAACATAAATGGGACCATGTGACCTACATGAAAGTTGGTTTTCTACTTCCACCTCAAAAATAGAGGGTTAACACATGCCTAAGGTGTAACCACGTACGCAGCTATCTAGGAGGATCCACTAAGCTAGAGTCCTATGTGGGAACATATTTAAGGGTAACGGAGATTGTTGCTAGAAACCTTGACTTACTAAGGTGTAGGTTTCCATCTCATGAGACAACGCATAATTAGGGAACCCCGACTTACTAATGTGAGGAAACCTATGTGGGAGTCCACACTTACTAACCTGAGACCTCCACCTCATTTAAATGCCCTTTCGGTGTTAAAATATTATTCCCTTTAGTAATAACATTATTTCATTATACAAGTTCACTTTAGTCTCTTATAGACCCCTATGTAAACATCTTATCATAATATCTCATAGGTGACCAAGAACAAATGTTGTTCCCTCATGGCAGCTTGCTTGATTGAATGTGGGGTCCCTTCGTGGACCGCTCGGGTGATCTTTTGGGGGTCGGACCTGAACTATTTCACCCTATATACTAGTTTTTACTTATTTAAAGTAATTTAACAAGTTTTGGACTTCATATGACCCTCTGAATTGTTCACCTAACCTAGGGACGTCAACTAGTTAAATTTTGCTAGTTTTTGTGACATTAATCATTTTCTTTAATTGTAACAGTCCAGAAAATATACCCGTCTAGTGAAGGGCCTCTTTAGTCTTATGAATAGGTATAGGGGGTAAATAGGCATACCAAAGCCCCATATTTAGAAATATTAGGCATATTAGAAAATTATGGGCATCGTAGAAAATATTAGCTTAAAAGGTATTAGTCAATTTCATAACACTAATTAGCTTGTTTGGGAAATGTACCTGCCATAAATACCCTAAGGTAAAAATCATATTTCGTAATAGTAACATATTAGGTACTAGGTATCCAAGTGTTAAGCGTAGTACCATAGCACATGACCATTTAAAATGATCATGTAGATTAAGTAGTGCACAAGGACATAGTGAAGATCCTTAGGACAATAAGTAAACATTCCAAATGAATCATCAAAAATTGTTACTAAGGAAAGTACAAGCAGCCCATGTGCAAGCACATGGGGAGAAACGGCCAAGGAGGGAACCACCCTAACCGAATTTGGTTAGGGTAGTTAGGGGGCAGGGGTGCACATGGGTTCACCCATGTGGGCCTAACTCTCTTACTAATTATAGACTCTAACCTACTGACCTAACAAACTAACAAACCTAGTATAAACAAAAATAAATTATATAGTACACCCAACAACCTACGACTTAATTGGGTGACACTAACCTAGTAACTAATTGAAGAGACAACGTAGTGTCTAACCTAGGATGGTCCAAAGGTTTAGTTATGGTCCTAACGACTTGAGGGTAATTTATTAATTACCCTAGGTCAACAAATTAATTAGGTTAGCAAGTTAATAAAATAAATTAAAGGGGTCAAACCGAAATTCTTACACTAACATAGAATAACTCAAGAAATATCCTAGTACTTAACCTAGTATGGTCCGAAAGGGTTAGTTAAGGTTCCAATGACTTAGGGGTACTTTTTTAGTAATCCTAGGTCCCTTAATTAACAAAAGTATTCATTTAATTAATTAATTTAAAGGGGTCAAAACGAAATCCTCAGGAAAAATTTCAGATTTGACTAAGTGTTGTGTTTTCCTATTTCTAGTGAATCTATGAGGGGCTTTTTAGTAATTAATTGATGTAACATTCAAGATAATATACCCATCTAGTGAAGGTCCTAGTAATTTTTAAAATAGGTATTGGGGGTAACTAGGCATCCCAATGCCCAATATTTAGATATATTGGGCATATTAGAAAATTATGGGCATACTAGAAAATACTGGCCAAAAGGGTATTATCCAATTTCCTAACAGTAATGAGCTTTTTTGTGAAATGTACCTGCAATAAAGACCCTTATATAAAAATCTTGTTTTGTAATAGTAACACATAAGGTAATAGGCATCCAAGTGTCAAGCCTAGTACCATCGCACATGACCATTTAAAATGATCATGCATATTAAGTTGTGCCAAGGACATAGTTAGGATCCTTGGGGCACTAAGTAATCATTCCAAATGAACCATCAAGAATAGTTCGAATGGAAAGTACAAGAAACCCATATGCAATCACATGGGGATAAACGGCCAATGAGGGGACCACCCTAATCAAATTTGGTTTGGGTAGTTAGGGGTCAGGCATGCACATGAGTTCACCCATGTGGGGACAAGCTCTATAACTAATTCTAGAATCTAACCTAATCACCTAACTAACTAACTAACATAGGACAGACAAAAATAAATTATCTAGTACACCCGACAACCTAAGATTTAATTGGGTGTCACTTACCTAGTAACTAATAAAGAGACAACATAGTACCTAACCTAGGATGGTCCAAAGTGTTAGTTATGGTCCTAAAGACTTGAGGGTACTTTAGTAATTACCCTAGGTCACCTAATTACTTAAATTATAAATTTAATTAATTAAATTAAAGGGGTCAAACCGAAATTCAGACACTAACCTAGTATAACTCAAGAAACATCCTAGTACTTAACCTAGGATGGTCCAAAAGCGTTAGTTAAGGTTCCAATGACTTAGGGGTAATTTAGTAATTTCCCTAGGTCCCTTAATTAAATAAATTAGTAATTTAAATAATAAATTTAAAGTGGTAGAAATGAAATTCTTAGGAAAAATTTCAGATTTGAATAAGTGTTGTGTTTTCCTAGTCTAGTCAATCTAAGAGGGGCTTTTAAGTAATTAATTAATTTATTTATTTAATTTAATAAATTAGCCTAAGTTGAATGAGTCAAGATCAGTTCCTTAACCTAAAAACTCACGATCAAATACTTAGAAAACATGACGCTAAAACAGTAGGCAAAAAGGTAGAAAGTTCATCGACTATTTTGGGTGAATTGAAGATATTCTTAAAGGTTTCGTTCAACGTGGTCTTCGTAAATAAAGTTCTACATAAGGTATGGGTTTTATATCCTGGAATTCATTCTCCAAGAGTATTTTCCATCGTCCTTAATCTATGAAATTTTGAAACTAGGGTTGTTAAACAAGGTTCTTGTTGAACATCCTTCTTCCCTAGTATCCTCGTTTTCAATCCTAATGAATATATAGACATAGTCTTGATCATGTTGTTGGTATGTGGTGCTGGTTGATCTTAATGTGTAGAGTTCTTAATTTTTAATTGTCGAATGAACCTATATATTGTACATGTATGATTTTATGTGCTCCTTATGTAATATAAGGAACGATGTTTCATCATCTTGTGTCCGAAAATGCTAGTCTTGAATTGTTACGGTCGTGTTGTGTATATCTACTGTTAAGTGTGACTTGATGAAAATATTATGTTCAATAAAATGTTCATATGAGGCTGTCCGAAATGGATACTAATGTGATTTTTGAACTATGTTATAAGGTTGGCTAAAAAAGATTTCCATAAAATCATATTTGAATGAATGTTTGGCTTATGCCAATAAAATTGCTAACAATACATTGTCCAATAAGTTGAATGAAATTGTCTATAATTTTATCTTTAAATAATTAAAAGATTGGCTAATGGTAAATACATACAAAACTAAACATGGAATAATGTAAATTTGTTTTATGCCAATAAAGATGATTATGAAATCTTTCTCAATTTATTTAGGCCAATACTAATTTTATGCCAATCATATACAGCCAATTTATTGAAATGATAAAATAAGCTCATCTAAGGTAACTCAATGAATCCATATCCAAGGGCATTGCAATCATTGGGACAAGTCCCAACATGCCCTAAACAAATAACCTATAAGCATATATAACTCATTGAATGAAGTTCTCGTTATCCATACACGATGATATGAAGCTATCAAATGAATGTAAGCAAGTAAAGTGAGTACTAACATAATTAAATATGTTTATGTTATGAATGTGACCAGAATTAGGTGTTAAAGGAAGTGAGACAAGAATCACTTACACCTATGATACCACGTTAAAATACTCACGAAAAGGGTGTTAGAATATGTGAGACAAGTCTCATTATAGCCAAAGATATTATGTAAGGATAATTCACATTTCATCAATGTAAGGAAAGGGATGACAAGTCATCAATATACTAAGTAAACCTCAACCTAGAAGCAAGCTTCCATAATGTTTGAGTAAACTATAGAAGATAAGAAGATAAATAAATTGAGCAAAGCACCGATAGACTAGCTATGAGCTTGTGATTGCACGTGTATGTTTCATGAGATGAGGATATCACCGAGGTGGATAAGTAGTCTTCATATGTCTCCTAGTCTTAGAACTATGTCTAGCAAACAGTGGAACTAGCCTGTTGTTTCCACCTAAGAGAGATAGGTATGTTTCGATCTCACCTTGTCCAGCGAGATCACCTCTTTTCGGTATGGGAGAAGACACTATATTTCATGTTTAGCTCACATGATCTATGTTGGTTAATGCACAAAAGAATGTTCTTGGTTAACTATAGCTGTGAGCCACCCCTTTCAGTGTGGGGTAAACACTTGACCTGGATTCACATTAGCCGGCGAATAAACCCTTTTCGGTGTCGGGAAGACACTAGATTTCATGTTAGCTCACATGATCTAGATTCATTTTGATAGGTGAATCACCTCTTTTAAGTGTGGGGAAGACACTGGATTTCATGTTAGGTCGCATGATCTTAATTCTAAAGATGTCTCTAAGAAAGCAAGAATGAAAGTAGAAGAAATGTATATTCAAAGTGAGTTATGAAAGTAAGAGCTTATGAATATCAATCATCAGTTGAAGTTTCAGCAAATAATGGGCAAAGTTAAATAACATTGTCTTATAATGACTTCTTATATTATGCTAATAAAGGGGAGTAAAATGTTATATCTAATCAATGTTTCATAACTTCAATAATTTGAAAATGATGAAATAAGTGGTATAGAAAATAGAGACTAGCTTATGAAGTGTACCTGCCCAACGAATACAGAATGTAGATGAATGACTTGTTGTAAGGATAGTGAAATCATTCCCTTAGTCCTTGGGTTACTTACTGGATTCATTGTGGGTATACAATGAATCATTGCACTTGTAAGTATAAGATAGGATCAAAGGAATCATTGAACTACACAACAAAATTAAATTATCTAAGTACAAAAGGGAGAGCTCTCGGGTTCAAGGGATCATATTTTCAAATCTTCGCTCGAGTTGTTCTAAAATTATGTTGATGAGTCTAATGTCTTCTGATCACATAAAAATTGAGTTGTCTACTCTGAATGCA
Source organism: Solanum pennellii (assembly GCF_001406875.1). Classification (NCBI taxonomy): domain Eukaryota; kingdom Viridiplantae; phylum Streptophyta; class Magnoliopsida; order Solanales; family Solanaceae; genus Solanum; species Solanum pennellii. The sequence goes on along the minus strand of NC_028645.1, from coordinate 45,782,231 downwards.
TTAAAATACATCATATTCATACCACAATTCATAACTAACAAATGAGGAAAATTTAGTCACCTCACTTTCCAGAAATGGAATGTTGTATAGGAAGAGCTTTCCTTGATCATGCATATCCTTATGTGTATGTGTGAATACACCCATACATAACAAAAGTGTGTACTAACCATATATTATTATATTTTTATAGGTGCAGGTCAGAGATAAGATTGAAGACTAATTGCACCTATTTGGACTCAGCGAACTCCAAACCATTTGGTATGTCCTCTCTAGTTTGAGGATGCTACTTCTATCTTCATAGCATATTATTTAGACATGCCTAGAGTATGTTGTCCCTAGTGTTTCTCTCATATGTTTTCATTTTGAAGTTTTGTATTAAGGCATTTTTGAAAATTTATTCTGATATATATATTGATTCTCCCTTTTGAATTGCGTAGTTCATTGTAGATGGTTTTTTAGTTGAGCTTATAGTATATGAGTTCATGAAAGATTATATGATGTCTATGTACACTTCATTAATGTTTAAAAATTTTAAATTTTCTTCAAATTTAACTATATGAATGTGATGAATGCTATGAAGAGGCTTGTCTGCGACGTCTGATAGGTCAAGGATGCCGGTTGCGGTTAGGAATCTAGAATCTGGATCGCGACAAACTTTCTATCAAGAATGAGGTTAAATTACCTAGAAACTAAAGGTCAAAAAAACTATGTTACGTAGCTTCTATTTTATGGTTTTGAAGAGCGCCACAATTATGACTTAGATACTATATAATGTTAGGAAATTTCCCTTCTTCTACACTTTATCGTGTTGTGTAGTGTTATGACATAATGTGTCATTTTAGTATCTAACTCTTTTCTATTGTATGCGTGTAGAACAATAAAACGAGAAGAAATTCAAGCAGGAGAGTTGGAGAAGCAGCTGCTGGGGGAAACCAAGCTCCACCTCAAGCCCCCGCTGCTTGAGTGCAAGTGCTTGTTAACCAGCTGCATTGACTGATGTAGAAGTGAGAGATGCACTAGTGCAGATATCCCAATCCATCACCACTAAGGCACAGGCTATCATAGACCAGCCACTAGAGAGGGTGCTTCTACGGAGAACAAACATGCTAGCACCATGGCTAGCAGACTGAGGGATTCCACAAGGATGAACCCTCCAGTATACTTTGAGTCCAAGACAAATGAAGATCCCCAAGAGTTTATGGATGAGGTGTTTAAGATTCTCAGTACCATGGGAGTCAATGAAAAGGAGAAGGCTGAGTTGGCTGCTTATCAACTCAAAGATTTGGGTCAGGTGTGGTAAAGAATGTGGGCAGATGGCCGATCACCAGAAGCAGCCCCCATCACTTGGGACATTCTCAAGACTACATTTCTAGAGATATTCTTTCCTAGAGAGCAACGAAAATCCGAGTTTGAAGAGTTCATCAAACTTTGAAAGATAGGTATGTCATTCAAGGAGTATTCATTGAAATTCGTTAAACTCTCAAGCATGCTTTTTCTCTGGTGGAAATAGCAGGCAGGGATGAAATGAGCAGGTTTGTGACTTGCATGTCGAAGGATCTAGTAGAATATTGTCGGGCAGACATGTTGCATGATAACATGGATCTGGGAAGATTGATGGTGGATGATCAATAGGTAGAGGAGGTTCATCGAAAAAGTAGAGTTCAGGAAGGCAAAGAGCCTAAGACCACATATTGGACTGGTCATAACTCCTGTATGATCTCATTTGGATTCCAGAACAGGCCTAGCACTCAGGTAATTCTACTCCTTTAAGGAATTTGAATTCCAAAGAGATCAAGTTTAGCCTAAAAAGGGCAATGATAGGAGTACCCAACTAAAAATCAAGTCGTGTGGTAAGTGTCACGTTCTCATGGAGGTGAATTTTTGGTAGGTACTAATGCCTACTTCGGGTGCGGCAAGAGTGGACATATAGTCAGAGACTGTCCGCAAGTGAGAAATCAGGCGAAGGAAGATGCTCAGCCTCGACTGATCCAAATGTTGCAGCCGAACATCCGAAGAGGAACATATTCTATGCATTGAAAGGTAGAGAGAAGCAAAAGAAGTTAGTTGATGTGGTCAGTGGTACGTCTTCTCTTTTCCTGTGTATGTATTGTTAGATCAAAGATCCACTTTATCATTTGTTACTCCTTTAATAACTAGTAAGTTTGACTTGCTTCCTGAGATTTGTAATGAGCCTTTCCTAGTTAGTACTCCCATAGGAGATGGCATTATAGCTGAAAGAGTATATAAAGTGTGCCCAATTAATATTCTTGATAGAGTCACACATGTTGACTTTATAGAATTAGCGCCATGCTTGATTTTGTTATAATTTTGGGTAGTGAGATTTCAGTTTCCATATGAGTTAGAGCTGAAGTGGGAAGGGCGTGGTTCAAATTTGACAAGCCAAATAATGTCCAACCGCAAAGAAAATAAGATGCTTTCTAAGGGGTATTTATACCTCTTAGTCAGAGTCAATGAATTAGAGAATGATGTTTCTTCCCTAGACTCTGTGACCATAGTGAATGAGTTCAAAGATGTGTTTCCAGAGGATTTACCAGGAATCCTTCGTGAACGAGAAATTGAATTAGGTGTTGAGTTAGATCCCAATAGAAAACCAATTCCCATTCCTCCCTATAGAATGTCTCCAGCAGAATTCAAAGAGTTGAAGTCAGCTGAACTCAAAGAGTTGAAGTTGCAGTTAAAAGATTTAGTTGATATGAGCTTCATCGGTCCGAGCATATCCTAATGGGCCGCTCCAGTGCTGTTCTTTAATAAAAAGGATGGAACACTTAGAATGTGTGTCGATTATCGGCATTTTAACAAAGTCACTATAAATAACAAATACCCACTACCGAGAATTGATAATCTATTTGATCAGCTCCAAGTTTAAAGTTTAATTTCTAAGATAGATCTGCCGTTAGGCTATCACCACCTTAGAGTGAGACAAGAGCACATTCCTAAGACTGCTTTGCGCAACAGGTGTGGTCATTACGATTTTCTTGACATGTTATTTGGTCTCACAAATGCACCAGCCGCGTTTATGGACCTTATGAATAGGTTTTTCCATGAGTACCTTGATTATTTTGTTATAGTATTCATAGATGACATTCTTATATAGTCTAAGTCCAGGGAAAAATATGAACAACATTTGAGAATTACATTGCAAGTACTCAGAGAACATCGGTTGTATGCAAAGTTCAGTAAATGTGAGTTCTGGTTGAGATCAGTGACCTTTCTTGTCCATGTTGTGACCGACCAGGGTGTTTAGGTAGATCTGAAAAAGGTTGAATTAATGAAAAACTTGCCGAGACCACTCACTCCAACAGATATTCCGAGTTTCTTGGGTTTGGCTAGTTATTATCGCAGGTTTGTGGAGGATTTTCCACTATTATTGCCCCGTTGAAAGACCTGACGAAGAAGAAGGTGATGTTTAAGTGGTCTGTGAACTTTGAAAAGAGCTTCCAAGATCTCAAAGACGGACTCACCTCAATCCTAGTGCTTACATTGCCGAGGAGTGGTGATGAGTAGGTTTGGGATGTGTTCTTATGAAGGGTGGCAAGGTAATCGCATATGCTTCGAGGCAGTTGAAAGTTAATGAGAAGAATTATCCTACTCATGATCTTGAGTTAGCAACTGTAGTCTTTGCGTTAATACATTGGAGACATTATTTATATGGTGTACATGTTGATATATTTACTAACCATAAATATCTTTAGTACGTTTTTACGCAGAGAGAGTTCAATCTTCATCAAAGGAGATGGCTGGAGCTGCTTAAAGATCATGAAATGAGTTTTCATTATCAACTAGGTAAGTTCAATGTAGTGGCTTATGCTTTTAGATGTTTGAGCATGGGTTGTGTGGCTCATATTGGTGATGAGAAGAAGGAGCTGGTTAAGGATATACACCAATTGGAAAGATTGGGTGTACGGCTGGTAGATACACAAAGTGGGGGTGTGTCAGTTTATTCCAGTTCTTAATCCTCATTTGTTGTAGGTGTCAAAGCTAAGTAGCATCTCGAACCAGTACTCATGGAGCTGAATGACTCAGTGTTTAGAAAGCTTAACGAATCATTCTCCCTATGGGAGAATGGCGTGCTTTGATATCAGGTCATATTATGTGTGACCAATATAGATAGTTTGAGGCCTAATATTATTGTAGAAGCTCATGGATCAAGGTATTCTATTCATCCAGGTTCTACAAAAATGTATCATGATCTCAAGAGATCTATTGGTGGGAAGGTGTGAAGAGAGTTATCTCGAAGTTTGTGGAGGAGTTTTCCAATTGCAAATAGGTTAAGGACGAACACCTTAAGCCTGGGGGTCTTACCCAGTCTATTGAGATACCAACATGGAAATGGGAGGCTATTAATATGGATTTTGTGGTAAGTCTGCCCAGGACTAGGAAACTACATGATTCTATATGGGTTGTTATTCACAGGATGACTAAGTATGCACATTTCATACCTGTGAAGTCTACTTAAAGGGCCGAAGATTATGTCAAGCTATGCATTGATGAAATAGTGAGGTGGCATGGGATCCCTTTATCTATCATTTCGAATATGGGAGCCCAGTTCTCTTCTCATTTTTGGAGATCTTTCCAAAAGAGCTTGGGTACACAAGTGACGCTCAGTACTTCTTTTCATCCCCAGACGGATGGACAAGCAGAGCGTACTATCCAGACCTTTGAAGACATGCTGAGAGCATGTGTTATTGTCTTCAAGGGGAGTTGGGATGATCACTTGCAACTGATTGACTTCTCCTCTAATAATAGCTACCATTCAAGCATTGGGTGGCACCTTTTGAGGCAATATATGATAGGAGATGTAGATCTTCAATTGGCTGGTTTGAGGTATGAGAGTGTTCCATCCTTGGCGCAGAGATCATACAGGAGGCTGTGGAGAAGGTAATAATGATGAGGGATAGATTGGCTACTGCTTACAGTCGTCAAAAATTCTATGCAGACAACAAAAAGAGAGCTCTTGAATTTGAGGTGGGTGATCCATTATACTTGAGGATATCACCCATGAAAGGGGTGATGAGGTTTGGTAAGAGAGGTAAGTTGTGTCCATGGTATATAGGTCCTTATGAGATATTACAATGAGTAGAAAATGTTGACTACGAACTAAAGTTACAAGAAGACTTGGCTTCTGTGCATCCAATATTTCATGTTTCAATGCTTAAGAAGTGTTTAGGTGATCCAGCATCCATCATGCCTGTTGAGGGGTTAAGAGCTTATGAGAACCATTCTTATGAAGAGGTTCCAGTTGAAATATTTGATCGCCAAGTGAAGCGGTTGAGGAACAAGGAGGTTGTCATTGTGAAGGTATTATGGAGGAAACACCTTATTAAGGTTGCAACATGGGAGGCCGAGGACAACATGATATCCTGTTACCTCATTTGTTCAGTTCTTGAGGTCAGATATACAGTTCCAAAGTCTGTTTTTTGCTTAAGAAAGTCTATGTTTTAGTGAATTAGTCAATTTTGATGTTTTAATTCCATAAACATGTGTCTTATACATGCACTATATGAGTTAGAATGAGTTCATGCTAACTCATTCTAACGTAAGCATGACTTGTGATGTGCATTAACTTAAGTGCGATTGAGAAGGAAGTTCCTCCATCTTAAATATAAAGCTTCAGATAAGCTTCAGTAATATTCATTATCCAGAGTAAGTGTGAATTAGAAATTCAAAAAGATTAGAGTATCAAGTATGTTATGTTGTTTTTTAAAATTACCCTCTTTGATTTAAGATAATGAGTAGTGTCCTTCGTGATGAATGTTCCTATGGGAAGGATAATGTAACATTCAAGAAAATATACTCGTCTAGTGAAGGACCTATTATGTTTTAAGAATAGGTATTGGGGGTAAATATGCATACCAATGCCCAATATTTAGAAATATTGGGAATATTAAAAAATTATGGGCATAGTAGAAAATATTGGCTTAAAGGGTATTAGCCAATTTTCTAACATTAATAAGCTTGTTTGGGTAATTTACCTTCAATACAGACCCTATGCTAAAAATCATGTTTCGTAATAGTAACACATTAGGTACTAGGCATCCATGTGTCTAGCCTAGTACCATTGCACATGACCATTTAAAATGATCATATAGATTAAGCAGTATCCAAAGACCTACTGAGAATCCTTGGAACAATAAGTAAACATTCCAAATGAACCACCAAGAAAAGTTAGTTAGGAAAGTACAAGCAACCCATGTGAAAGCACATGGGGAGAAACGGCCAAGGAGGGGACCACCCTAACTGAATTTGGTAAGGGTAGTTAGGCGTGCACATGGGTTCACCCATGTGAGACCTAGATCTCTAACTAGTTCTAGACTCTAACCTACCGACTTACTAACTAACTAATCTAGGACAAACAAAAATAAAATATCTAGTACACCCGATAAACGAAGACTCAATTGGGTGACACTAACCTAGTAACTAATTAAAGAGACAACCTAGTACCTAACCTAGGATGGTCCAAAGGGTTAGTTATGTTCCTAACGACTTGAGGGTACTTTAATAATTACCCTAGGTCACCTAACTTATAAAATTAGCAAGTTAATTAATTAAATTAGCAAGTTAATTTATTAAATTAAAGGGGTCATACCGAAATTCTTACACTAACCTAGTATAACTCAAGAAACATCCTAGTACTTAACTTAGGATGGTACAAAAGTCAGTATTAACATAATTAAATATGTTTAAGTTAAGAAGGTGACCAGAATGAGGTGTTAAAGGAAGTGATACCAGAATCACTTACACCAAAGATACCACGTTAATATACTCATGAACAAGGGTGTTAGAATGTGTGAGACAAGTCTCATTAACACCAAAGATGTTATCTAAGGATGATTCACATTTCATCAATGTTAAGAAAGGAATGACAAGTCATCAATAGAGTAAGTAAACCTCAATCTACATGCAAGATTCCATAATGTTTGAGTCAACTCTAAAAGATAAGAAGATAAATAAAGTGAGCAAAGCACCGATGGAGTAGCTATGAGATTCTGCTTGCACGGGTAAGTTTCTTGAGATGAGGCTACCACCGAGGTGGATAAATAGTCTCCATATGTCCCATAGTCTTCGAACGATGTCTAGCCAACATGAACTAGCCTATGGTTTCCACCTAAGAGAGCTAGCTATGTTTAAATCTTACCATGGCCAGTGAGATCATCTCTTTTCAGTGTGGGGAAGACAATGGATTTAATGCTTAGCTAACCTGATCTATGTCGGTTAATGCTTAAAAGAATGTCCTTGGTTCACTATAGCCGTTAGCCACCCTATCGGTGTGGGATAAACAGTTTACATGGATTCACCTTAAACAACGAATCACCCCTTTTCGTTGTGGGGCAGACACAAGATTTCATGTTAGCTCACATGATCTAGATTCATTTTGAACGATCAATCAACTCTTTTCAGTGTTGTGAAGACACTGGATTTTATGTTAGCTCGCACGATCTTAATTCTAAAGATGTCTCTAAGAAACAAGGAATGAAAGAAGAAGGAACATATGTTAAAAATAAGATATGAAAGTAAGAGCTTATGAATATCAATCGTCAGTGTTGATACCAATGAAGTTTCAGCAAATAATGGGCAAAGCCAAATAAAATTGGCTTATAATGACTTCTTATATTATGCCAATAAAGGGGAGTAAAATGTAATAGATAACCAATGACTCTTAACTTTTATAATATGAAAACGATGAAATAAGTGGCATAGCCAATAGATACAAGATGATGAAGTTTTCCTGCCCAACGAATACAGAATGTAATGAATGACTTGATGTAAGGATAGTGACTACCCTTGTAGGTGAGTCGGTGGTTTAAAAAAGGGTGTATAGAAATTGTCCTATAATGTTTCACAATAGAGTTACTCATGTTGAATTAGTAGAACTTGATATGGTTGATTTTCATGTCATTTTCGTAATGGATTGGTTGCATGCTTGTTTTTCTTCCATTGATTGTAGTACAAGAGTGGTCAAGTATCATTTTTCGAATGAACTCGTCGTGGAGATGAAGGGGGTAAGTTCTATTCCTAGAGGTTGCATCATTTCTTGTCTAATGTCTTGTAAGATAATCTTGAAAGGGTGTTAATACCATATTGTGAGAGTCAATGATTCAGACTCCGAAGTTCCTCCCATTGAGTTAGTCTCCGTAAAGGAATTTACGGAGGTCTTTCCTAATGATCTTCCCAATATTCCTCCATAATTGGAAATTGACTTTTGTATTGACTTGCTACTAGATAAAAAATCCCATTTCAATTCCTCGTTATGGGTGGCTACGACTTAATGGAAAGAGTTGAAGGCTAAACTCAAGGACATACTAGACAAAGGCTTCGTTCAACCTAGTATTCCCCATGGGGTGCTCAGGTACTATTTGTAAAGAAGAATAATGGGTCGCTTAGGATGTTTATTCACTACCAAAAACTCTATAAAGTGACCACCAAGAATATGTACCCTCGGCCTTGGATTGACGACTTTTTTGATCAACTCCAAGGGGAAAGATACTTTTCAAAAATTGACTTAAGGTCAGGATATCACCAACTTAGGGTGAGAGATAAAGATATTCAAAAAATGACCTTTCAAATATGATATGGTCACTATGAGTTTAGGGTGATGTCTTTTAGGTTAAGTAATGCCCCGGCTGCACTTATGGTTCTCATGAATAGGGTGTTTCTAAAATACCTAGATTTCTTTGTCATTGCATTCATTGACAATATATTGGTGTATTTGAAAAATGAGGGTGATCATATGGGGAATTTTAGATTGGTGTTACAAGTCTTGAAGGAAAACAAACTATCTGCCAAGTATAGAAAATGTAAGTTTTAGTTAAGGTTGGTGGAGTTTCTTTGTCACGTCATAGCTAGTGAGGATGTAGATGTTGTTCCAAAGAAAAACGAGGCGGTTAGAAATAGACCTAGACCATTGGCCCAAAAAGACATAAGAAGTTTCTTCAGTCTAACAGGGTACTATAGGAGGTTTGTGGATGGTTTTGCGTCCATTGCATCTCCTTTGACTACTTTGACTTAAAAGAATATGAAATTTGAGTGGTTAGAGGCATGTGAAAGAAGATTCCAAATCTTAAAAGATAGGCTTAACACCTCTTTATGTTGAGTTTACCGGAGGTACAAAGGTTTTCGTTGTATATTGTTACACATCCCGAGTTGGAATGGGTTATGTCCTTATGCAACACGGGAAGGTAATAGAATATGCTACAGGAAACTCAGGATTCATGAGAAGAACTACCTATATAATGATCTAGAGTTAGCGGGCATGGTGTTTTCCTCGAAAATAGGGAGTTATTACCTATAAGGTGTTCCTGTTGACGTGTATACCGACCATAAGAGTCTTTAATATGTGTTTACTCAAAAGGATTTAAATCTCTGACAATGATGGTGGTTGGAATTGTTGAAAGATTACGACATGAGTGTTCTCTACCATCCCGACAAAGACAATGTGGTTGTGGATGCTCTAATGCGTATGACTATGGGAAGTATGCCTCATGTTGAATAAAGAAAGAAAGATCTTGTGAAAGATGTCTATCGGTTGGTCGTTTGGGTGTTCGATTATAAGGTTATCCAAATAGTGGTTTTATGGTCCGTAATAACTCTGAATCGTATTTGGTGGTTGAGGAAAATTCTAAGCAACACCTTGATCTATCATTGATGGAGTTTAAAGAATGGTCTCTTGGCAATCTAAATGAGTCATTCTCCTTAGAGGTGATGGCGTTTGGAAGTACCAAGTGATGTAGTGTATGCCCAATGTGGATTATTTGAAAAATCAGATCCTAGAGGAAGCTCATGTTTCCCACTATTCGATTCATCCACGTTTTACAAAGATGTATCATGACCATAGAGAAGTCTTTTAGTGGGATATCTTAACACAAAATATAGTTGTCAACGAGTTTAAGCCGAGCACCTAAAGTCGGTTTCTTTACGTCAAGAAATACAAGTTCCAGCTTGGAAGTAGGAAGACATTAATATGGACATCGCAGTGGGTTTGCCTCGAACACGAAGGCAAAATGACTCGATATGGGTGGTTGTGGATAGGTTGGAAAAATCCACTCACTTTATCCCCGTTAAGTCTACTTATTCGGCAGAAGAGTATGCAAGGATCTATATCATTGACATTGTGAGTCTTCATTGTATCCCTTTATCCATTATTACGGATTGAGGTGCTCAATTTACGTCCCAAAGTAAGAGTTCATTCCAAAAAGGGTTAGGTACACAAATAAAGTTGAGCACCACTTTTCATCTTCAAACGGATGGTCAAGAGGAGTGAGCTATTCAAATCCTTGAGGATATGCTTACCGCTTGTGTGATCAATTTCAAAGGAAGTTGGGATGCATACTTTCCTTTGGTTGAGTTCTCTTTTATTAATAGTTACCATTAAAATATGTCCACGGAAATTTTTGAACCATTGTATGGTATGAGATGTATATCACTATTGAATGGTTTGACGATTGCGAGTCTTCACTCATTTCTCCCGAAATGATCTATAAGACCTTTATGAAAGTTCATGTAACGACCCAAAAATACACCAAGAAGTTAGAGAATTCTTGAGTCACCACACAACATATGAGACTCCGAAAAGTCTCACTTAAGCCACTCGATCAATCATCGCATAATGTACACTCTAAAACGAGTAAGAATTTATAACTTTCTTCACAAACGAAGAAATCTTTATCAATACGCAAGCAAAAGACTTATTTTAAAAATGTAAACCTTACAGTGTCTCATTAAACCATCTATACTTTGGATTATACAAAACTTGGAACTAAGCCCATACAGGACATAAAATAAAGACTAAGACATAAAAAAGAACATATGGATATTTAAATCTAATCGATGACGACTCACTAATGTTTTATCTTAAACCCTTAGAAACCTATCCATCAAGCATGGCACAAGAAGACTTCAAATTCCGTACACATTAGTCAAAAGGGAAAAGAAGGGGTTAGGACATTAAATGCATTAAGTATGGAAACCATGCAAATACCATGAAAAAGGGACATTCAGTATAGAAGCATGCTTTCATGATATTTTGATGTAAAACCGACATAAAATAGTATAAGAGACATCAAACAAGTCAATAATCACATGTAAGGCATATTCAAGTAAAATCCAAGACATAAGCATACTAACATACCAAAGGTGATTTGATTCTTAAGGCTCACTTGAGAGAGATATGAAGAGACCGCCCATACAATCCCTTCACACACGCCAATGTGATCCTTTAGCCTACCTAAGATAATTTTATTCCCATTTCATTAATCAAACTACCTACCTAGAGTAAGTCTAAGACTCGCCTAAGTAAGGCAAGAAGAGAACGCCCGTACACCCTCTCCAAGCCAACCTAGACAATCCTCAAAGCTACCCTAAATAACTACCTTTTCAATTAACATGTCTTTTCTTAAGTCATTAAATCCATTAATTCAAAAATAATACATTTAACACTTATGGACATTCAGATAATGCTCCTGGAGAAGACCTATGGACTCAAACACTAACAACTTAATAGCCTAATCGTGCAATGTCTAGACAGCGTCCCATTCCACTACCTACACTTTATAGTACTTATCCAACACTAGAATGTATTATGATGAGAATAGGCAATAATTGACACAGACCATACTATCTAGGCATGTAATTTGGAGTCATAAACCTACTCTGATAGAGGGTGTACGGCATGCCAATGTTCAAACATGACACATCCCATGTAGGCACATGGTTAAAGAATATCGATGGTTTGTTTGTACTCTATCCTCCTTCTTAACTAGAACTACTACACAAGCATACTCGCGCGGTGCTAGCCTTTGTTCTCATTGAGTATTATAATAAAAGAGCATATGAAGAGCTACCATAACTTGTTCACAACCCAATCACATTACACCTTACCAAAGAGGGTGCACTAAGGCTATCAACAATGGTAAAGAGGATATCTCAATGACTTTTCTAAGGATGATTTCATGTTTTTCCAGCCAATCAACCCTAAGTCCACCATTCACCCAAGAAGTATGCAATTACGACTTTCATCTTCAAAGATGTCATAATCTTTCTTCAAAAGGGTTCAAATTTTAATGACCTTCTTTACTTATTTCACGATCATTTATCAATCACTCATATACATACAAGACAAGGGTGCTCTAGCCTACAAAGTCCAGTAATCATGTGACACCCGAGCTACCCCCAAGATGCGGACACGGGACCTAGGACAACAAGTGATCCCAAGATAACCCTAGTGATATTATCGTGAGCATAGTAAAAATAATAAACTGAATGCGGAAGCTAAATCATAATTATTATGAAAAGATAGGGAAGACGCATGTAACACTTCAAAAATCCAAGACATGTTCTAGAGACTAACATTAGTGTCATAAGGTTTAGACACTTTTTTAAGTTTCATTTTAATTAATACAAGTCATATAGGAAGTCTAGAAACCAAAATGTCCAAGAACGTCCATGACTTTCGTAAACTAGTTTGATAAGGTAATCGCGTGCCTTATACTATTTAACTAGTTTTTATTTGTCGGAAAATGATTAACATATGTGGAAGGGTGTATAACATTAATTAGAGTTAGTTTATAGTCAAAATGTCAGGGCACAACTCCCCAAGGACTAACTAAGGTCCCTTGAGGAGGACCCTTGCATTTTAGGGTCAAAGACTGCCTAGGCAGTGTGCACCTACGAGGGGAAACAACGGGCGTCGATGCCATCCATCGACCAAAACTTAGAAATTTTGGCTAATGTTACATTTCTTCCTGTCTCAGAATCAAACGATGGATTTTCACCTCGGAAGGGGGGACTGACTGTTGATTGACCCAGGATACATCAATTGTGGTATCGTCTGTGAGGGCCTGTTTTCACAGAACGTTTTAGCTTAGGTTAATTAATTAATTGGGTTAGTTAGAAAGCTAATTAGGGGTTAGGAGAGGTCTATTTAAGTGAGTTAAACCCTTATATAAATCCCTAACCTAAACTCACATAATTCCCAAACCCAAAAATTTTTTCCTTCTCTCTTCTTTCTCTCTCTAGTGAAGAACTCCATTGAAGACCTAGCTAGGGGAGGTTGAAAGGGATTAAAACAGTCGATTTCATCCATAAATCTTCATCAATTAGCAGGGTATTGGATCTCTTTCACCTTTGAAACCTCTTTCTTCAAAGTGTTCCATCAAATTGATTTCAAAAAGTTGAGTTTTCCAGTGTGTTTCATCCAATCTCGAAATTGATGTTGTGAATTGATTGGTTTATGATTGCTTTTGGATATTATGGATAGATTAACATGTTTTTTAACTAAATTATAATATATCTTGATGAATTGTTCTAGTTTGTAGAAGATGACCTTTACACCTTTATTCTAAGTTATGATCTTGGTATGAATTGTATTATATTATTTTAATTGAATTTGTTATTGGTTGAATTAGTATTAGATGATGTTTTTGTATCAATGATTACTAAAATAGAATTGATTCTAGTCCTATTACGCTAGTTCTGGAGAAGTTGATGTAGGTTAGCAAGTATGTTGTGAATTGACTTAAGTATCTTATCTTCTGTTTTGAATTAGTGATGAATTATGATATAATGATTTAATTGGCTCTGTGATCATGTTGGTTATAGTTATATGATGATACTATACCCTAATTGTATTGAGTAAGGGTTGACGGTAAGACCTTAATGATTAATTGTGAAGGAGACCTGGTAAATCTTGATATTCGTATTCTTTACTTTAGTTATGGTTAATTGGTATTAAGTCATGATGTTGTATTGGATTATGCCTTGTATTAAGACTAAGAAGGTTGATATTGAATTTAAATGTCTTGATTATGGTTTGTGAGGTGTTGTCTAAGATGTAAATGTTATAAGGATTGTGAATTTTTATCAATATTCCTTATTATGAAGTGATATTTTAATGTGCTAACCTCACCTATATGAATTGTAATGAAAGGACAATATCATGAATTTCTTATTGAGTTATGATGATGATGAAGTTATAAAAGTGTTAGACCCTATTACCTTCAATAAGCTATGATTATTAATAATGACATTAAAGACATTTCAAAAAGGGACTCTAGCTTAGCACCGAGTGAATAGAGTGAGGAGTGTCCCTTCCCACATAGGGAAGGTAGGATAACTAATGTTCTCTTGATATTGGAGACTATAATGCATGTAGAATAAAGAGGTTCCCAACTATATCTCCTAGTTCTTGAACTATGTTGCCCCATAGGAATACTAGCTAGTGGACTAACGTAGTTGCTATGTTCATGTTTTGGTACTACCTTGGCAAGTAGTCCTCCTTCTTTCGGTGTAGGGTTCTATGACATCGGATTCCACATTATCACATGTGATCTATGTTGGTTTGGGAAAGATGTTCCAAAAAGGTAAAATGAACTAAAGGATTGAACTCTAACTTAGATTAGCTTAGTCTTGGTAAGGATATGAGACTCTACCTAAACATTGCACTAATTAGCCTCTAAGGGAGTCTTAGGAGGATGTTCTTATGTATGAGCATACTCATAATGTTACATGGTATGTACATGATGAACCTGCACATTGTTGATACGAAACATTTATTAGTGTCACTTATGAATATGTGTTGATCTACATTGTCAAAGTATGACGATATGTACTCTTAAATGCTATGCTATGTGAAGTAGGAGGTTGGTCATGATTATTGTTGAGTTATGTGATTGATTAATGTTATGGGGCTTTGCTTGGTTATTGCACTTGTTGACTTGGTAGGGGTTCATGACTAATTGTCTTACTTTGGTTATGTTATAATGAACTCTTGCTCATGCTTTTGGTTATTTTTTACTTGATGATAGAGTTACTTGACTATGAATTCAATTACATGATATGCATATTGACTTGAATGGTTTTGATGTTGTTTGTCTTGTCATGTACATGGCTATGACTTAATGAATATGCCTTGTTGATTTGGTATAGTCTTGTTTAATGTGCACAAAGGTTTTCAAAGTAAATGGAATAGTTAATGAAATGTCCTCTTTTTAGCATGTTTTCATGATATGTGTGCATATGGTCTCATACATAATACAAGTAGTGTATTCCTTTTCCCCAACATTTTTGGTTCCGGTCGTCGAAGGACTATTGGAGATGACTTGGATTTCTTAATCATCTTAGTAGGGTAGATCCTCAATTTCCGAGTGTCATGCGACTATCAAGCCTATGATATTGCTTTAGTTTTCAAGACTCTTATGTTTCTTTCCCTTTAATTTGGATATTAAACATTGTAAGACCTATATGTGGTTTTTTTTCATTTATGTATGGGCTAAATCCAATTTGATACACTCTAATTAGATGGTTACGAGATGAGAGGACTATTTGAGAATATGTTTTGTTCTATATATTTATGTGCAATAAAAGTACAAGACTAAGTAATCTTCATTTACGAATGGTCTTGTAATCGCCTGTATTATGTAGATGCTAGTTCCATTCATTTTATACTTGATATAGACTTATAATGTAGGTGAGGGATCATGTTTCTCATATGATTAGTTTTGGTTTAAACTAGCTCAGAAGGTGATGTAATGCCTTGCACGTTTCAGCTTATGTATTGCAAGTTAACTCTGACGGAAAGTATTTAAGTAAATATAGTAAGGTGGTAATTGATCTTAATGATGAAAGTTAAGTGCTAAGTTAAAGAAAATGGTTTGACATTCATAAATTGAAATAAAATAATTGAGTTGCTTGTTTGGCTTAATTGAGCTAGCAGCTGTATGACCTACTTGAGCTATAATATAGTTAAAGGGCCCAAGTTTGACGGACCAAATTAGGCTTTTATTAACGGGCTTCATTGAATCCCAAGCCTATTAAATGTAAAAAAAGAAAGAAAAGCAGCCAAATCTGCCAATTGGACCATTATGGATAAAGCCGAAGTGAAACTGAGTAGGCGCATCACCTACTAAGACATTTTTACCATATAATTTGGTCAAGTCTGTACCACCTAGTTACATTAGTCTGGCCCAAGTTGAATAAAAGAACAAACAGAAAATGGGCAGCCAAGGCCCAATATTCTTAAGTCCAAAAAGGCCCAAATTAAAAGGCCAAGTAGGTGTGTCACCTACTTGACAATATATAGGCCAAAGTTGGCCAAGAAAGTCGGCATAGCACCGACCTTTTAACAGGATAAAGATCAAGTCTTTTTCTCCATTTTAAACTTGCAAAATTTTTAGATTACTTAACTTTCTTTCTTGGTCTCTCTTGGCTTCAACAAGCAGCCCTAGAAAACCTTAGGGTTCTTTAGTATTGTCTCATTTTCAAGTAAAAGTTTGAAGGAGAGCTTGAATTCTTAAAGTACAAGTTTAGAGGATAAATTTCAAGAATTAACGTAAGACTACAACCCATTTTTTTTCCTCCTTTTGAATACATGTTTGGAGTGGAGAATTTTGTATATATTTATCAAGAATTCATATATTGTGATAAATCCTTGAGTCAATACTCTCCTGTTATGCTGAAAGATTTGACATTGATAGTGGCTGCCTTATGAATATTTTTATTAAGGGCCGCTTATGTATTAGGGAGAGGATGTATGAAGTAGTATTAATGTGTAGAGGAAGGGTATGGTAGTTTACCATTTGTTTAAGGGTTGTATGGGCCTTCTTTTTGTCAATTATTTTAGCTACTTTTTTTAAGGGCCTTAATGTTATTAGCTGCTGACGTTACCTTAATCATATCTTATTTTGTAGATTAGCACCCAAAAAGGACGACTGAATTGGGATAGTGGTTTTTGTCCAAAAAGAAGGTATGTATGGCTATTCCATTCCATATTCCTTGGAATGAAATTTTACACGTGTAATTAATATCGATGAAGTGAATTTCCTCACATCTATTAGTAAAAGAAACAATAGCAGTGTATTGACTCCAAATAGATAATTATATCCCTCCCACGATACTAAGTACATAGAACTGCTTCATTATATGTTCAATACTCTATACTTCTGTAATTATCCCCCTTGTATTGTTATAGAAATGGTATTTGCAAAAGAAAGTTTGGTGAATCCCTCTCCTAGTCAATTGTGTCATTAAGCTCTTAAAGTAATGTGTTGATGTAATATAGCTCCTTATGTCATTGTTACTACCTCAAAGTATTATTTTTCATGTCTTCTACTACTGGTCTTTATTTCCATATCTCCAAGATGAGTATGACCACCAAACAACATCTCAAAAGTGTTATTATTATCCACAGGACAATACCAAAAGCGTTTTGAACTAATAAACAACAATCTAAATTATTTGAGAATCGAAGTGAAGAAATTTGTATAATTATGGGTGGCAGCCCAGGGGCGAAATCCTAGTATGGGTTGATCCGTATTGGTATAGAAGGGTAGAAGCTCAGGGGCGAAAGCCTAGCATGGGCCGATCCATAATTGTGTATTTATGAGGACCGCATGGGTCATCCTTTTCTACCACTGATCAGCTGGTAACTTCTATCACATGCCCTACAAAGATTATAACGTACAGAAAAGTAAAGGAAAGAACGTATGTGGCATGATCTGATAAGAGTAAATAAAGGTGGTCTTCTGTCCTAATCTATGTACTCATATGTTGGTACTTGATTTCATTTGAGCCTTCTTATTACATATACTATTGCCTACATATTTAGTACATTTTTTTGTACTGATGTCCCTCGCAGTGGACGGTGCATTTCATGATGCAGGCACATGTACTCCAGCTAGTAGACCTCCTTTGTACGAGCACATGACACTAAGCAACTTTTGGTCAGCTCTAGGTTGATTCGAACTTTACTGAGTCCTTGGTAAATTCATTTTTTGGTATTGTATCATAGTTAAGGGTAAGGCGGGGTCTGTTCCAATCTACTATAGGTCTTTTGTCGCTTTAGAGGCTTTGAAGACGTATGTACATAGTTAAGTTGTGTCTTAAGGAGTTATGGACTCAATAACCAAGTCTTGTTTATAACTTTTGGGTCTACTTATGTTGGTTGGTATCGCGGCATCCTATGTGACCATGTCACGATTTTTATAGTTATATACATTGTAAGATAAGGTTAAAAATTAATTCTCCTGTGCCTTTAGGGCATCAGGTGACTGTCCGTCTTAATGGGATTTGAGGCGTGAAAAAAGTGGTATCAGAGTAGGTTATGCTAGGGAGACTACAAAGTCGTGTCTGTGTAGAGTCTTTCTTATTGATGTGTCGTGCACCACATCTATAAACATGAGGCTACGGGACATGTAGGAGTTACCTCATTTCTTTCATTTCTTAGATCATGCAATAAAACCAATGTTGTAGGTTAATCATATCTAATTTCTAAATTGTTTTATAATAGCAAAGATGTCGGTTACAAAAATGAGTAAAAGTACTGATAAGCGAGTAGATATTGCTTCCCAAGAAGGGACCAGCCAACCACCACCAGGTAAAGCTGTTCAAATTGTGGCTCAAGATGAGTCTCTATCACAGACTTCCCCGACGCCTCTATCTCTTAAAGAACTAAGGAGGGAAGCTGAACCTCAGGAACCCCCTATTAATGGTATCGAGCAGGATTTGAAGAATGTAGTCCAACTATTAACTCACATAGTTATTGGTCATGGAAACAGAAAAGAATATCTAGTTGCAGGTACAAATCTTGTAGATAGAGCAGCTGGAACACGGATACGTGATTTTCTTAACTTGGACGCTCTATCATTCACCGGTAAGATCCTAATGAAGATCCGCAAGACGTTATAGATCAGATCAAACACACTTTGGATATTATGCATGTAAGTGGTAACGAAGAACTTGAGATAGTTGCATATAGATTAAAGGGTGTGGCTATATTGTGGTATGAAGCTTGGAAGAAATCTAGGGGAACAATTGCACCTTCAGCTACATGGAAAGAGTTCAAAAAGGCATTCCTTGATAAATATCAGCCATTAGAGAGCTGCGAGACCCGTGCGGATCAGTTCTTAAATCTCCACCAAGGAAATATGTGCGTGAGAGAGTATACTCTCAAATTTAATTCCTTGGATAGTTATGCTCCTAATGTAGTAGATACTATGGAAGATAGAGTTCATCGATTTGTGGATAGATTATAATCATATATGGTTAGAGACTGTACAATTTCTTCGTTGAAGAAATATATGGATATAGCAAGGATGCTGGCTTTTGCGCAAAAGTTGGAGAGTCAAAGGCAAACAAGAACGACACAAGAGTCAGAAATAGGGAATTCTAAGAGGCCCAGACTCATGGGGAAGTTTACACCATTCCAAGATGAGTTTAGGCCTCAGTTCTCTAACAGACCACCTAGGACATCATCTTTCTACTCTACAACTAGTTCTCCACCACGGATACAAGGGTTTAGGGGCAATGAATTTGGGTAAAGAAGTGAAAGTCGAGGTTCATAAATAGTGAGTTATCAAGAGCAGGGAAATACGAGCAAATCAAGGAGTTCTCGACTGCCTTGTAAGCAGTGTCGGAGGAAATTATTGGTGCCTGCAGGCTTGGGATAGATGTTTGTTTTTGGTGTGGCACACCAGGTTATATGATTAGAAATTACCCTCATAGGGGCATGGGTGGTGTTGTACAGTCGACTAGATCAGTAGTTGCATCGACCTCATCAACACCTTCTTTAGGTAGGGGACTAGAGAAGCCTACATGTCGTGGTAGAGGAGATAGGGGAGCAGCTAGTTCTAGTTGAGGTGATAATTGCACAGATGCACTAGGGAATCGAAAGAATTAAGAAGCCTCTCCGGATGTGGTTACAGGTACATTGTCCATCTTTTCACATATTGTAGATGCATTAATTGATCAGGGGTCTACAATATCATATGTTACACCATTGATTGCTGGAAAGTTCAAAAGAACACCAAAATTATTAGTGAAGTCATTCGAAGTGCCTACATTGATTGCTGGAAAGTTTATAGTAAATGCATTGTAATTATTTCTGATCGCGATACATTGGCTGACCTTGTTGAGCTAGACATGGTAGATTTTGATGTTATAATGGGTATGTATTGCTAAGCTTCTTGTTATGACACTGTAGATTCCCTAACTAAGATAGTGCATTTCCAGTTTCCAAAAAAGGTAGTCCTCGAATAGAACGGTAATATTGGAATTTCAAGAGGTAAATTTATTTTTTATCTTAAGGAAAAGAAGATTATTTCCTAAGGATACATATGGCATATGGTTAGAGTGAAATATGTAGATACAGAGCCACTAACCCTTCAATCCATTTTTGTGGTAATGAAGTTACAAATGTGTTTCCATAAGATCTTCCAAGTTTGCCTCCAGATAGAGAAGTAGAGTTTTGTATTGATGTGCTTCCAAATATTAAACCTATCTCAATTCATCTTTATAGAATGTCTCCGGCAGAATTACAGGAGTTGAAGGATCAATAAAAAGAATTATTACAAAAATGATTCATAAGGACTAGTATGTCCCCATGGGGAGCACCAATTTTATTTGTATGCAAAAAGGATGGCTTCTTATGAATGTGTATCCACTACCGGCATTTGAATAAGGTAACAATTAAGAAAAAATATCCCCTCCCTAAATTGATGATCTGTTTGATCAGTTACAAGGTGCTATGTGTTTTTCAAAGATCAACATGAGGTAAGGTTATTACCAAGTGAGGGTCAAAGACAAAAATATACTCAAGACAACTTTCCGAATAAGTTATGGTCATTTTGAGTTCTTAGTCATGTCATTCAGTCTAACAAATGCACAAGAAGATTTTATGGACTTGATGAATAAAGTGTTTAAGCCATTTTTAGATGTGTTTGTGATAGTATTCATAGATGAAATTTTGGTGTTTACAAGGTCAGAAGAGGATCACGCTAATCACTTGCGGTACGTTTTACAAATTCTCCGTGATCGTAAATTGTATGCAAAGTTCTCTAAATGTGAGTTCTAGTTAAAATATCTTGCATTCCTAGGTCATATGGTATTCGATGACTTAATAAGGGTTGATAACCATAAGATAGAAGCCGTGAAAAACTGGCCAAGACCTACAATGCCTACGAAGATCCGTAGTTTTCTTTGATTGTCACGTTATCACAGAAGGTTTGTTGAAGGATTCTCTTCCATTGTTGCACCCTTAACAAAGCTAACACAGAAAGAAACCAAGTTTCAGTGGAGTGATAAGTGTGAAGGAAGCTTCCAAGAGTTGAAGAGTAAATTAACTTCTACACCTGTATTGGTACTTCTAGAAGGCACGGAAGGCTATGCAGTGTATTGTGATGCTTAGGGAGTGGTCTTAGGTTGTGTAATGATGCATCCTAGTAAAGTTGTAGCTTATGGCTAAAGGCAACTGCGACCACGGGAGAAAAACTATCCAACCCATGATCTAGAGCTAGCAGTAGTTGTGTTTGCTTTGAAGATATGGCGCCACTACTTGTATGGAGTTCATGATTACATATACACTGATCATAAAACCTTGCATTATATCTTTAAGCAAAAGGACATAAATCCGAGGCAGCGAAGGTGGCTGGAGCTGTTAGGAGATTATTACATTGACATCTTATATCATCCCGGTAAAGCTAATGTAGTTGTTGATGCTTTAATCCGTGAAATAATGGCAAGCACTTATGGGAAGTTTGTGGAATGACAAGGAATGACTCAGGATTTGTCCCAACTAGCGAACTTGGGCGTTCGCCTTCTTGAATATCAAGACGAAGGGGTTATTTTGTAAAATGTAACAGAATCCTCATTAGTAGTGGAAGTGAAAGAGAAGCAGTACACTGATCCAATTCTTTGACAACTTAAGCAGAATGTACTACATGGTATGACAAAGGTATTTGAGCTTACGTTAGAGAAAGTACTGCGATGTCAAAACATATTGTGTGTACCTAATG
Organism: Solanum pennellii; assembly: GCF_001406875.1. Taxonomy (NCBI): domain Eukaryota; kingdom Viridiplantae; phylum Streptophyta; class Magnoliopsida; order Solanales; family Solanaceae; genus Solanum; species Solanum pennellii. The sequence continues at coordinate 45,760,431 of NC_028645.1, read as the reverse complement.
TAGATTAACTAAGAGAGAGGATCATGATGGAAGCACATCATTCAAGATACTGATATCATCCGGTGTTAACTAAAATGTAGCGTGACTTGAAAGAAATGTATTTGTGGGGGTACATGAAAAAGAACATTGCAGAATTCGTTGATCAGTGGCCAGATTGTCAAAAGGTTAAAGTAGAACAGCAGAAGCCCGGGGTTTACATGCAGCGTATAGAACTTTCAATTTGGAAATGCAACATGCTCAACATGGATTTTGTCACTGGTTTTCCTCTCTCATTCCGAAAGTTTTACTCCATATGGGTAATAGTTGACAGACTTGTCAAAGCAGCAAACTTCTTGTCGGTGAAGACTACTTATACAACAGAAGAGTATGCGAGGTTGTACATTAAAGAAATAGTTCGTGTACGTGGAGTGTCAATCTCTATAATATCTGATAGAGGAGCTCAATTCACAGCAAATTTTTGGAAGTCGTTTAAAAGAAAATTGGGAACAGAAATGAATTTAAGTACAACCTTTCACCCTCAAATGGATGGCCAGGTAGAACATACAATTTAGACAGTTGAGGATATGCTGCCAGCTTTTATATTAGATTTCAAGGATAGCAGGGATGATCACCTACATCTTTTTGAATTTGCTTATAATAATAGCTACCATTCAAGCATTAAATGGCACCTTATGAAACTTTATATAGTTGAAAGTGTAGATCACCAATTTGATGGTTTGAAACAGCTGAAACTTCCTTATTTGGGCCAGATCGTGTTCATCAAGTTGTTGAGAAAATCAAAGTGATACAGCAGCGGCTAGAAATATTTCAAAGTTGACATAAATCATATGCGGATATAAAAAGGAGAGGACTAGTATTTTCTATATGAGACTGGGTGTTCTTGAAGGTGTCTCCAATGTAAGGGGTGATGAGGTTTGGTAAAAATGGAAAGTTGAGTCCACGCTATATAGGGCCATATTGGATTATTCAAAAAGTAGGCCAAGTAGCATATGGGTCTGAGCTACCACAAGAGCTTTCATAAGTTCATCTTGTGTTTCATGTCTCAATGCTTCGAACATGCATAGGTCACCCATATTGTATTACTCGTACTGAAGATGTACAAGTTGCGTGAGATATCACTTACGAACAAGTACCCATTGGTTTTCTAGATCGTCAAGTTAGGAAGTTAAGAAATAAAGAAGTAGCTTCTTTAAAAGTACTATGGAGAAACCAAAAAGTAGAAGAAGTTACATGGGAAGCAGAAGAAGCAATGAAATTGAAGTATCCTCACCTCTTCCACGCTAGTGAGAACGATCCAAATGTTAGTGGACGCGTTGACAACTAAGTATAAGTCTATAAGTTCAATGTAATATATAGTAGTACTAACTTAGGCTTGAACTTGTTTAGGCTGGACAATCTTGCTAAGATTCGAGGACGAATGTTTCAAGGGGGGGAGGATGTAATAGCCTGCATTATGTATATGCCAGTTCTATTCATGTTATACTTGATATAGACTTATAGTGCAGGTGAAGGATCATGTTTCTTATATGAGTGTTGGTTTAAAGTATCTCGGAGGTGATGTAATGCCTTGCACGTTTCAGCATGTGTATTTCAAGTTAACTCCAACGGGAAGTATTTAAGTAAATATAATAAGGTGGGAATTGATCTTAAAGTTGAAAGTTAAGTGCTAAGTTGAACAAAAGAGATTAACATTCCGAAATTGAAATAAAATAATTTACCTATTTGCTTGGCTTAATTGAGCTTGCAGCTGCATCACCTACTTGTGCTATAATATAGTTAAAGAGCCTAAGTTTGATGGACCAGATTTAGGTTTATATTAATGGGCTCATTTGAAGCCCAAGCCTATTAAATGAAAATAAAAATGAAAGAAAGCCCAGCATCCAAATCTGTCAATCGGCCCATTATGGATAAAGTCCAAGTGAAACTAAGTAGGTGCATCACCTACTAAGAAATTTTTTCCATATAATTGGGCCAAGTGTGTACCACCTACTTGCATTATTATGCCCAAGTTGAATAAAATAACAAAAGAAAAATGGATAGCCAAGGAACAAGTCCATGAAGGCCCAAGTTAAAAGGCCATGTAGGTGGTTCACCTACTTGACAATATATGGCCCAAAATTGGCCAAAAAAGTCTACCATAGCACCTCCCTTTTAAACGGATAAAGATCAAGTCTTTTTCTCCATTTTAAACTTGCAAAATTTTCAAAGTCCTTAAGTTTCTTTCTTGGTCTCTCTTGTCTTCAACATGCAACCCTAAAACACCTTAGGGTTCGTTAGTATTATCTTATTTTCAAGTAAAAGTTTGAAGGAGAGTTTGAATTTTTGAAGTACAAGTTTAGAGGATAAATTTCCAGAATTAAGGTAAGACTACAACCCATTTGTTTTCAACTCATTGAATACATGTTTGGAGAGGATAATTTTATATATATTGATCAAGAATTCCTGGATTATGAAAAATACTTGAGACATTATTCTCCTATTATGCTGAAAGAGTTTAGATTGATAGTGGCTGCCATATGAATATTGTGGTTTAGAGCATCTTGGATATCTTGGGAGAGGATGTATGAAGTTGTATTAATGTGTAGAGGAAGGGGGGGGGGGGGTTCACCATTTGTGTAAGGGTTGTATGGGCCTGCTTTCCATCATATATATTATCTACTGTTTTTGAGGGCACTAATGTGATTAGCAGCTGACCTTACCTTCATCATGACATATGTTGTACATTAGCGCCCAAAAAGGAAGACTAAATCGTGATAGTGGTATTGGTCAGAAATTAAGGTATGTAAGGCTATTGGATTCCATATTCCTTGGCATAAAATTATAATACCTATAATTAATATCAATGAAGTGAATCTCCTAATTTTTATTCCTAGTAAAAGAAACAATAGCAATGTATTGACTCCAAATAGCTATTTATATACCTTCCCCCATCCTATGTACATAGAACTACTTCATTATACGTTTACTACTCTATACTTGTGTAATTATCCCCCTTATACTGTTATAGAAATGGTATTTGCAAAAGAAAGTTTGGTGAATCCCTCTCCGAGTAAATTAAGTCAATTATGTCATTAATTTCTTATAGTAATGTATTGATGTTACATAACTCCTCATATCATTGTTATTGACTTAATGTATTATTTTTCATGTCTTTTACTACTAGCCCGTATTTCCATGTATCCAAGATGATGATGACCACTAAAAAGACATCTCAAAAGTGTTATAATTATCCAAAAGAACAATCCCAAAAAAGTTTTGAATTAATAAACAACAACCTCAAAGATTAAAAAATTTATGTGAAGAAATTTGTATAAATACAGGTGGTATTCAAGGGGTTAAATCCTAGCACGGTTCGATCCCTATCGGTATAGTAGGGTGGCATCTCAAGGGCGAAAGCCTAGCATAGGCCGATCCCAAATTGTGTAATTATAAGGAACGTATCCCAAAAGTTAATATGCCTTACATGGGTCATCCTCTTCTACCACTGATCAGCTCGTCACTTATATCACACACCTTACAAAGATTATAACGTATAGAAAAGTTAAGGAAAGAACGTAACCTGCATGATCTCACAAGAGTAAATAAAGATGGTCTTCTCTCCTAATCTATGCACTCTTATGTTGATACTTTAATTTCATTTGAGCCCTCATATTACATATGATATTGCCTTACATATTCAGTATATTTTTTTGTATTTACATCCATTGCGGGGGACGATGCATTTCATGTTGCAGGCATAAGTACTCCGGCTAGTAGACCTCATTTGTAGGAGCACACGATACTCAGCAACTTTTGATGAGCTCCAGGTTAATTCGGAGCTTTACTGAGTCCTTGGTAAATTCATCTTTTTGTATTGTATCGTAGTTAAAAGTAAGGAAGGGTCTTTCCCCATCTACTCTAGGTCTTCCATCTTCTTAGAGGCTTTGTAGACATATGTACATAGTTCAGTTATGTGTTAAACAGTTGTGGCCTCAACGACCAAGTCTTGTATATAACTTTTAAGTCTACTTATTTTGATTGGTATCGTTGCGTCCTATGTGAACTCGTCACAATTGTTATAGTTATATGCATAGTAAGAACATTTTAAAAGTTGGTTCTCCCTGGACTTTATGGCATTTATTGCCGCTCTGTCTTAATGGGATTAAAGTTGTGACAATTCTATTTATACCTGATATATATCTAATACGTATATGTAGAGGATTATGTAAACCTTAATGTAGAAATAGTAAAAAGTTTTAAATGTCCTCTAATTTTGACCTATGAATGTAATGATTTAAGCTTAGAGGTTAGTCTTAGTCCTCAAAGAGGATGACGACGCTTGTAACGTCTAGGGTGTATTTTCGTATGTGACAACCCATATGCTAAAACTGATACATAGGTAAACTGATAAGTTTAATACAAAGAATTCATTAACTTAATCCGAAGATGAAACAAAATATGTTTGAAATAAGCTTCTAACTGACTAGAAATGTTTGGACAAGCCCCAACTAAGCAAAACAAAAAGTGAAACTAAATGATTAAAAGACTTGAATGAACTCATTACTCTTGTACTCGGTGAATGAGGACTCATATCTGGTTCTTCTAAACTGGAGATCAGAAATCTATCTAACGGTGATCTCGATGCTGAGAACCTGAACCTACATCACGAAAAGATGTGCTGCACATACGCGTCAATACTTGAAAGGTAATGAGCATGTATGATAGAGTACACTGAATTCTAAGCTAACTAGATCCAATGGCCAAATTTATAACACGCTGAGACTTAATTCTAACTAAACTGCAAATATGGTCAATGCAATAGAGTTTAACTTAACTGCGGCAGGTACTAATAATCGATAATAATACACTATGAGCTATATGTGGAGTTCAACAGGTATACGCCCTATCGAGAGGAACCAATATACCCTCCAAGAGGTATAAAGAAATGTTGGCGTGATCGCTAAATTGATGCCCACATTGGGGACTTACAACCTACAAGGCTAGTAGTTTTGGGATTATTTTGGTACGCTAAATCCTATTACAACTCGGTATTATGCTACTCTCTATGAATAAAGTAATTAAGACATCATCAATGAGTTTTCGTAAATACTAGATACTGAACATGCAAACTGAGAATGCGACAATTAATCTTATAATTATGAAGTCATAACTATGGCATGTATATCTAGATTAACATAAATATCTGACCTAGCATTTGTAATTCAAGAACTAAAGAAATACATACCTAGGGTTCTCAAATTCATGCAATAAACTGAATAATAAATTTACAATCTAATTTGGAACATAAATCTAACTAATTCGTAATGACCTGTTGTATTGTAGAAACCCTAGGTTTAACCATGATAAGAGATTTAGAACTAACTGAATACTAGGGATCTAATGGGTTAAAGGAACCCACTAGTGAAATCCCATATACCTGGTGATGAAATACACGGATAAATATTTAGATATTGTGGATTGAAGTGATGAAATCTTGCTTCATTATTGAACTAACATTGTTGACCTTTTTCTCCTTTCTTGCTTCTAATTTTCTAAGTTTTTATTTATGATTTTGACTTCAGAATGTTCTTTTTATGTTTTTAGGCTTAAACTTAGTAAAATATGTTTATTTAGGGGTTAAATGACATATCTTAGGGTTTAAACTAAGAAGGAAAAGACCAAAACACCCCTAGAAATTTTATTTTCAGAAAAAATGATGACCTGGACTCACAAGCCGTCATTCAATCGATGGTCCGTCGTATGGGGCAGTAGTTTGGGTCTGTTCAACGTGACTTTACTAAAATGGGAAAAACTTTTTACTTGGAGGTTTGATTTTAGAAACTTGGTGGCTATGTAAAGATAATTCAATCATCTATCATTTCAAAGGTCATGGGACACCCAATTATTTTGTGATAAGATTTATGACAATTTGAAGTCGATCTAACAAAATTCCCCCGCCCCCCTAACTGACTGCTAACTTTCACGTACGAACCGTAAATCAAACGACAATTCGTGCTCGTTATCTGTAGTTCATGTTAGTGGCTGGGTAACATGAGTCTTAATCAAGGGACACAGACCAAGGACCGTACCCTTACTTATGTACCACAGATCTGTCCGTGAATCGACACTTAGTCGATTTTTTGGGCTGAGTTTTTGGGAGAGTTTTTAGTCATTTTTGATACGGACATTACACTATCCCACCCTTGGGAAATTCGACGTCGGCTGAAGACTAAACTAGCTCAATGATACGCTCAAACTTACTTCTCAAATAAGAAATAAAGCGATCGTATCAAGTAAAGAACCCAACAAATGAGGTTGGGATCGTTCCCACGAGGAAAATAGTTCAGACATAACTTCAATATATTATTACTATTATTTATTCAATTATTTCCTTAGAAAACAAAGACAATAAAAGGGGGGGTTTTATTTCCAAATGAATGAAAATAACTATCTAAATTACAGTAGAAGACTAATAGATTCAAATGTTGGAGTTTAAACAATCAATAAAAGTAACTAGGGTTTAAGTGTTCCCCATAGGTTCCTAACTTGATAATTCTAACTATAACAGTTCTTTCATAGTATATTGCATGCAAAGTGAAAAGTTATGTATTTCTAAATCCTTGGTCCGGCATCTAGAAAATTTCACTCCGCATCTTGTTCCGGCTACGTGTGTTGCTATACTAACTCTTACCTTTACCTCATATTAAGCATTGTATTCGATATTTGACTAAGTTATTACCTCTTACCAATAAATACTAGCCTATTAGATAATATACACTAAATCTATGTTGATAATTGTTTTTGTATTATCTACCTCCCTGGTCCGGCAAGATGCATTCAGGCGAGTTCTAACGTTGGCCATCCATTATAAAGACTTCTAAGCAAAAGAATTATCAGTACATGCAAGACACTATTCTAGAATTGTTGTTTTAGTTAGATTTTATCTTATTACCACCCATGGTTCACACAACCCTTGTTATGGAGTTTAGTTACCCATAGTCATAATCACAATATTCATATATATAATATAAGAATTCATACACCTAATTCAATGAGAAAGAATAAAATCCAGAAATTTACTTGATTTTCGACAAAATCACCAACAATCAACTCCAGGGAAAAGTGTAACAATCCAAAGTGTAATAATCAAAATAATCTACTCACAAAGAATCTAACATAAAAGTGTCTAATAACAAAGAGTCTAACCAATAAAGAGTCTAACTATCTAAGAGTCTAGCCCCAAAAATGAGGTTTTTAGAACTATTTTTAAAAAACAAAAACCTAATAAAAGAAGGACTCTATTTGCTGAAAATCTGTCAAAACGCGGTTGGATCGACGGACCTCGCGACGGGTCATCATGGTCACGATGGGCCGTCATGGACTCTGTCGTCCCATACATTGCAAATTCTTCTGCTGCTCTCTTCATTTCCCTCGATGAAAGGTATGAAGGATCGTCACAGGCACAAAGGTCCGTTGAGGGTCTCCGTTCCATAACACTTAAACTCTTGGAATTTGGGTACTGGGACTACTTCTCTGATCATCAAGACGAACTAGCAGTACAGACCGTCATGGCTACGACGGTCCGTCATGCACTTCGTAACCCCACACTTGGTCAGACTTCCCCATATTCTTTTAGTAGCTTCACTACGATGCCACCTACAGACCGTCACAGGCACGACGGACCGTCACAAGCTCCGTAGGTGGTAATGTTTCTGCATTTCCTGCTCAAAAACTTCCGCGTTCATCTTTAGACAGATTTCCTGCAAATAAATGGAAACTTACATAAAAATCAATACACAAAGGCTTTTGGACACACACTAAACATATGAAAAAAGAATTAAAAATACAGTGAAACCATGGTATATCAGCACCCTCAACTTAAATTCGTTGTTTGTCCTCAAGCAACGCACTAAAACTCAATACAAAATCATTGTACAATAGTATCCATGTTTTATCTTTTGCAATCATTAGGCTATCAATCCCGATTAGACTCATAATATTTATGCATGTTATCACTATTAGGCTTGAATTATGTGGAATCAGACCGTGAAACAGACTCACCACGCACTGACACCTATCCCTTCAAATTCTCATCGAGGTGCTAATATTTCCGGTATTGCAACTAGTGTCTTCACTTCAAAACAACATCCTCATTTTTCACATAATGATTTCAGTTTGAGTATAAGGACTACTTTTCAACAATCACTCTCAGAAAAAATTCACAACTCATTCATACATATTGCCATAAGCTTGCCCTTATTTTCACTGCTTTAAGTTCGCTATACAACTCTTAGGATCACGATAGGACTTTCTTAGCTTGTAACATAGGCTCAGGGTCAGGTAGGGTATATTTTGGTATACTTTAGTAAATTTTTTGCCCTCCAGGGTCAAAATCAACAAAGGGTACAAAATCCCGCTCCACGTTCTCAAGAATACTACAGAGGCTATGATAATATAGCAGACTCTGATGGGCCACTTGTCTTGCCCCCTCTACCACCAGGCCACACCTTTGTTGTAACTAGTAGCCTGATGCAAATGCTCATTGCCAGAAGTCTGTCTTCAAGGAAACCTTTTGAGGATCCACAGCCAATATAGCGAAGGTAAGGGCAGTGTGTAAAAGTTGTTTAGGGAGGCCTGATTTGGATTTGGATGTAATAGGGCAAAGAGTGTTTCCTCTCTCACTGACTGGAGAGGCTGCTATTTGGTTCAATGAGTTCCCTTAAAACTCAATTTTCACTTGGAACCAACTAAGGGACGTTTTCTTAGCATGATACTATCCGGTCTCCAAGAAACTAAACCACAAAGACAGAGTGAACAAATTTGTGGCAGTACCAGGACAGTCAGTTAGTAGTTCTTGGGATAGAGTCACCTCATTTTTTAGAAGCGTCGCCAATCACCACATAGATTATGAGTCATTGAAGGAATACTTCTATGGGGGATAGGATGATAATAATAAAGTGGTGTTAGATACTATAGCGTGTTGTTCTTATGAGGTGTGTTCTTATGTTGAGATTGCTGAAAAGTTAGTGAAAATCTTCCGGAACAATAAATCTTGGAGTAATAGGAAGTGAGATACTAGGAGAAATACCTTTGCAGTGCAATCCACTCATAACCCAGCCACAGATGAGATTCGTGAAAGGATGGGTCAGATGAGAACTGATCTTGGATTGGTATTAAAACATGTCACCGGGGTGCAGAAAAGATAAATGCAGTCAACTACTTGTCTAAACCACCACCACCACCAAATGATGAATGCTATTATAAGGAGGATTTTGTATGCGGAAAATGAGCAGATGGGGGGTTTCCGACCGAGTGCCCAAGTCTCTAATCAGGAGAATTGGCGCCTAGGTCAAGGGAACGAAGGTCGGATCTATGGTAACTATAACTGTGAGGGTCATTATGTTCGATAAGGAAATTACAACCGCGAAAAAAACTTCAACAGGAGTAACTATGGTAATATAAATGATAGGAATGGGCCCTATGTTTCTCCTCAAATTCATAATGTTACTCCTAGGGATGGTGGAGGTAGTATGGCGTGAGTTGAGGATATGTTGCAAAAAATGATGAGAAGGTTCAATGCTAGTGATGATCACACTAAAGTGTTGAGGAATGATTTAGCGGGTATTGGGCAGAAAGTCAATATATATGCAATATCGATTAAGTAGCTTGAATTACAATTGGCCCAATTATCTACGATTCTGAACACACGGTAACTGGGCACTCTTCCTAGCAACACTGTCCAAAATCTGAAAAATGATGGACATTATATGGTAATCACTACTCGCGGTGGTAAGCAAACCATTGACTCACCTATGCTGTTTATTGAGAAAAAGCTGACAAAAGATACTGATAAAGTGGTGGAGGTTAATGGTGAAGTAGAAGATAACATAGGAAAAAATGTTGAAGTGCCTAAAAAGGTAACTCCCATGCCTAGACCACCACCCCCATTTCCTCAAAGATTAGTGAAGAAGACCGAGGATGGTAAATATCGGCGTTTTATAACAATGTTGAAGCAGCTTTATATCAATTTCATTTTGGTATAAGCTTTAGAACAAATGCCCAGTTATGCCAAGTTTATGAAAGATGTTGTTACAAAGAAAAGACCGGTCACTTTTGAGGATGATGATAGAATGCAGCATTGTAGTGCTATTGCTACAAGATCTCTGGTACAAAAGAATAAAGATCCGGGTGCGTTCACTATTCCTTGTACCATCGTGTTATTACATTTTGCGAAAGCATTATGTGATCTACGGGCAAGCATAAATCTCATGCCCCTTTCGATTTATAAGAAGATGGGTTTGGGTGACCCAAAGCCCACTGCAATGCGACTATTGATGGCCGATCGAACAGTAAAAAGGCCTATACGGATACTCCACGATGTGCTAGTAAAAGTAGAGCCATTCATATTTCCAGCAGATTTTGTTATTCTTGATTGTAAAGTCAATTTTGAAGTGCCCATTATTCTTGGGAGGCCATTCCTTGCTAAGGGAAGAGCCTTAGTAGATTTGGAAAAGGTGCACATGAAATTTCTGTTGAACAATGAGGAAGTGACCATTAACATTCGTAGGTCCATGAGGAAGAGTGGTGAGCTACAACCGGTATCTGCTATATCCTACAACGTTGGTGAGTCATCTAAGACACAAATACAAGAACGTCTACGTGTAGAAGCATTAGCAGAAGTGATAATGAATTTTGATAACGATTGCATTAAAGAGTATGTGTCATTAGTCGCGGCTCTTGATAGAGGTGATGTTCGGTTTAAAACGAAGAAATATGAGTTAGACATGAAGAATCGCGAGTCTCCACCAGCGAAACCATCAATATAGGAGGCTCAAAAGTTAGAATTAAAAGCTCTCCCACCTCATCTTAGGTATGAGTTCTGAGGAAATGGTGACACTTTGCTGGTAATCATTGCCCCAGACCTGAATGAAGAACAAGTTGAGAGTTTGTGAAAGTGCTAAAAAGGTTCAAAAGAGCTATTGGGTGGACTATTGCAGACATTATTTGAATCCCTTCTGGTATTTGTTCTCATTAAATCCAACTCATGCCTGATCATAAGCCAAGTATTGAGCACAAGAGACGCTTAAATCCACCTATGCAAGAAGTCGTGAAGAAGGAAATCATTAAGTGGTTGGATGCTAGAGTAATCAATCAGATCGCCCATAGTAGTTGTGTATGGCCTGTTCACTGTGTACCTAAGAAAGGGGGAATGATTGTGGTCCCCAATGAGAAAAATGAACTTGTTCCAATGAGACCGGTTACTGGATAGAGGGTGTGTATGGATTACCGCAAATTTCATTCATGGACTGAAAAAAACCATTTTCCTATGCCCTTCATTGATCATATGTTGGATAGATTTACCGGAAAAGGGTGGTATTGTTTTCTTGATGGATATTCAAGGTATAATCAGATTTCTATTGCACCAGAAGATCAAGAGAAAACCACTTTTACTTGTCCATATCAGGCCTTTGCGTTCAAGAGAATGTCGTTTGGGTTGTGCAATGCACCCGCCACATTACAGAGATGTATGATGTCGATATTCTTCGACATGGTGGAAGATACTATAGAAGTTTTTATAGTTGATTTTTCTTTGGTTGGTGATTCATTCGAGCATTGTTTGAACAATATATTTGAGGTCCTTAAGAGTTCTGAAGACTGTAATTTAATACTAAATTGGGAAAAATGCCACTTAATGGTAAAAGAAGGTATTGTTTAGGGTCATCGCATTTCAAAAAAGGGCATAGAGGTTGATCGAGCTAAAGTCAAGGTATAGAGAGACTTTCCCCCACCTATCTCTGTAAAAGGTGTGAGAAGCTTTCTTGGGCATGCAGGTTTTTATTGGAGATTCATCAAAGATTTTTCAAAAATTGCACATCCGTTGTGCAAACTGCTGGAGAAAGATTGTAAATTTTATTTTGATAAATCCTGTCTTAAAGCATTCGGCAAGTTCAACGAAAAATTGGTGTCTGCACCTATCATTATTTATCCGGATTGGAACAGTCCATTTGAGGTGATGTGCGATGCTAGTGGGGTTGCTCTTGGTGTAGTATTGGGACAAACAAAGAACAAAATCCTTCACCCCATTTACTATGCTAGTAAAGCCCTAAATGAAGTTCATAAGATCTACACAGTGACTGAGCAAGAACTCCTTGTAGTATTCTATGCTTTTGAAAAATTTCGCTCCTATTTGCTAGGTACTAGAGTTATAGTGCATACAGACCATTCAACATTGAGATATTTGATGACAAAGAAGGATAAGAAACCGAGGTTGATTCGTTGGGTATTTACTGCTACTAGAATTTGACTTTGAAGTGAGGGATAGAAAAGGGACCGAAAATCAAGTAGACGATCACTTGTCAAAACTAGAAGATGAAGCTATGAGAGAGTTAGGGGATAAAACTTATATTGATGATACTTTTCCCGATGAGCATGTATTACCTGCCTCACAAGACTTGATTCCATGGTTCGCAGATTTTCCGAACTATCTGGCTAGTGATATAATTCCATCGGACTTATCCTTTCATCAAAGAAAAAAGTTCATGTACGATGTGAAGAAGTTCTTTTGGGATGAACCATATTTATATAGGAGTTGTGCCGACGGGATTATTCGGAGTTGTGTGCCAGAATGTGAGATGTTGAGTGTTTTGGAGGCATGCCATTCCTCACCCGTTGGTGGACATCATATTGATATCTGAACCGCTCATAAGATATTACAATGTGATTACTATTGGCCAACTCTTCATCAATATGCTCATGAGTTTGCTAAAGCATGTGATAGATGCAAAAGAGATGGCGACATTTTAAGAAAACAACAGCTCCCTCTAAACGTCATTCTTGTGATTGAGTTATTTGATGTTTGGGGTATTGACTTTATGGTCTCTTTTGTGATTCTCATAGAATGAATTATATTTTAGTATAGGTTGATTATGTATCTAAATGGGTGGAAGCTATCGCTCTCCCAGACAATGAAGGGAAGAGTGTCACTGCGTTCTTAAAAAAGAATATATATTCTCCTTTGGGCACCGCAAGTGCAATTATTAGTGATGGGGGCTCCCTCTTTTGCAACAGATTGTTCAAGGGATTATTGGAAAAATATGGGGTTCGCCATAATGTGTCCACTACTTACCACCCTCAAACTAGTGGGCAAGTTGATGTGTCAAATAGGAGATCAAACAGATATTGTCAAAAACAGTGAACGCTAGTAGAGCGGATTGGTCAAGGAGGCTTGATGATTATCTTTGGGCCTACCGGACAGCGTATAAGACTCCCATATGTATGTCCCCATACAAACTTATATGTGGGAAAGCATGTCATCTTTCGGTTGAATTAGAGCATAAAGCCATGTGGGATATGAAGAAGTTGAAAATGGATTGGTACGAAGCAGCAGAACAACGGTTAACTGAATTGAATGAACTCGATGAATTTTGCCTGAAAGCTTATGAAAGCTCAGCCCTCTACAAAGATAAGATGAAGAAGTACCATGACCTAAAAATTGAAAAACGAGAGTCTATGGTTGGGGATTTGGTGCTTTTATTCAATTCTAGGTTTCTCTTTTTTCCGGGCAACCTCAAGTCCAAATGGACTGGTCCTTAGTCGGTTACCCAACTATTCCCTCATTTAGCAGTTGATTTGGAAACTAAGGAGGGTGTTCAGTTCAATGTGAATGGATAATGCATAAAAATCTATTTCGGGCATGCTGAATCGGCGAATGAAGTGATATAGGCATACCATCTTGATGAAGTCTGAGTAATCCAGTGTCCTCAGTCGTGCCGCAACGTTAAATCAGGCGCTGGTTGGGAGGCAACCTAATACTTATAGTTTTTCATTCTAGTAATGGTAGAATTTTCTAAGAATGGGTTTTTTAAGTTGCAGGCACATCACCAAAAAATTCTGCAGAAAATCACTCTTCAACAGTCACTAACGGACACATCAACGGACCGTCACACAAGCGATGGACCGTCTCATGAGTCCGTCGTGCCAGGTACGTCTGTCATTTATTTTCAAAACTAGGGTCCACGTGACGGAACCAATGACAGACCGTCGCATCTGCGACTGACCGTCATCGGGGACTCATTGCGACATTAATGAGCGTACCCGACCCGACCCGGTTGGGGTAATTTAAAAAATTAGCAACCTTTAAGAACCCCACCCCTTCATTTCACCCATTTCCTTCCCTCTTTCTCCAATTTCCCTCCCTTTTCAACTTCAACCTTCATACCCCCCGTCACTTTCAATCGATCGTTTCCCCAAATTCCCTAATTCCGGATATCTCCTTTCTACTGGTCGAAGTCTACTATTGTGATTCTCTTCTTTAGCATCAAGTACCTCCCTCGCTTGTTTTTCTAAAATTCTCAGGTATGTGTCTATGATTTCTACCCATTTCCATTGCATTTTTGTTTTTTTTTATTTGTATTAGCCTATTTCTTTTTTGTGGGTCTTCATGCCTTGATCAAATTTTGTCTGACCTAGGTTAAGAATCCTTAAATTGCATTGTTAAAACTCTAGAAATAGGTGCTTTAGAATTGCTAGTTTTCTAGGTATTTGGGTTAGACACATGTAGGTTAACACTAAAGATTCCATTTGAGTCATAGGGGATGATTGTGGAATCTCCAGTTCTGTCACTCCATGACAGAATGAGACCCCGATGATGGACCGTCGTACCCTTGACGGACCGTCATAGGATCCGTTCAAACACCGTTTACACCCCGCTGTCAAATTTTCTCCAAGTGTCCACCAACCGACACCTTCTACGGACCGTTATTGTTGTAAGATACCCTATTCCTAAGGGTCTCCCACTATTTTTTCATTGTCCTCTTACGGACATCTACCACGGACCGTCATACCCTCGACAGTCGGTCTTACACAACCACTCTGGTTTTCAGAGACCCTATTCATAAGGGTCTCCACTGTTTCTAAGTGTCCTCTCACGGACCTCTACGACGGACCTTCGTCACCACAAAGGTCCATCCTGCATAACCGTCATGGTTGTCAGAGACCCTTGTCCTAAGGGTCTCGATAATTTTTTCTAAGTGTCCTCTTACGGACATCTACGACGCACCATCGTCACCACGACAATCCATCCTGCACAACCGTCATGGTTGTCAGAGACCCTTGTCCTAAAGGTCTCCCACTTTTTCTAAGTGTCCTCTGACGGACATCTACGACATACCTTCACACCCTCGATGGTCCGTCCTGCACAACCGACGTGACGGTCAGAGACCCCTCTCCTAAGGGTCTCCATGATGTACATCGACAACGGACCGCCATTGTCATGACGGTCCGTCCTGCTTATCCGTCATACTTGTTAGAGACTTTCATTCAGGGGTCTCCACATCAACATAGTTGAAGTAAGACATGACAGACCCCTTGACGGTCCGTCGTACTCACGACGAGCTGTCACCTGGTCTGTCGTGTTTCACTATTACTGTAGAAAAGTCATTACAGCTTAGCTTTTATATTTATTTTGTTTCATTTTTGCTCGTCTTGTTTGCTCCTTCTCGTACTTATATTGATTCTTTACAGGTACTATCTCATATGGCAACAAAAGAAGATCGAGTTTACGCACGTGGGCGATCAAAGTCTGTCACCCCATTTGCTCGCCTGGTCATTGGATCTGATGAGAGCGTGACCCCGAGTACGTGCCACCATGCACTACCACTCCATCACGAGCTACACGTGCTACCTGAGCTACGCCCAAAAAGGTGGCGTCCGACTTTGTCACTGCCTCCCAGTCTAATGAGGAGCGCACACTGACCGGCACACCTTCTTGGTCAGCTACTCATTAAGAAGGAGCGTCTGCCTCCTTAGGAGTTTCGTGGTCCGAGGAAGCCTCCGGGTCTGCCGAAGTCCCTGCCCCTGTCACAGCTGCACAGTCTGCCTCGTCTAATGAGGCTGACATTTCTGATTCCACTCTCGGCTCACAAACTCGTGCTCTCACTCCGGTTGCCGACCAGTCCAACCGGTGGTGTGTCGACGGGCAATATCAAGTTTATTCAGACGCAAAGTTTTTGAATGATAAAGGAGTCATGACACGGACCCTTACACTGGAGAAGAGGGTCCTTACGGGAAGTCTCCCTACCATGCCAAAGATTCAAGTGTCTTCACCAGACACCGACTGGAGTGGACAGCACGTTCGTTGGGCCGTTATAGTGACGAGTTGGTCCGAGAGTTCTACGCCTCTTACGTGGCTACTCGCAGATCAAAGATTGATAGGCGGGCTGCCCCCGCCAAACAGGCCCCACTTGAGCATGTCCGAGTACGTGGCATTCAGGTCAATATCTCACTTCCTGCCATCCGCCGGTATTTATACGGCGAGGATGTTGATGCCAACCATACCCCTCTCACCGTTGAGTTTGACTACCGGTGGCAAATTTTCAAAGATGGCCAATTTTTGCGTGAGCCATTGCTGAGAGAGACCACCAAGAGGTTGATGACCCTCCACTTGTCTTTTGAAGGAGAGCGTGCCGACTGGGTAACAGAGCCGAAGGGATTCATCAAGAAGGCTAACTTGACTTTCACGGCTAAATAATATCATCACATGGGATCATGTAGTTCTGATGGCGGCGATGATAGCCAGATTTGAGGTGGACTTCTCTTAGTTTCTATAGGCGGTCATGCACGAGAGGGCTTTCAAGGTCACAACTACTTACCCTTTTCCGTGCTTGATATATTCCCTATGTAGGTCCACTGGTGTGCCCATCTGTCACATTGATCAGCTCAAGACTCCGCTGGGAACAGTTGATATCGGCCTCATCAGGGATGAGGCCAATGAGTTGGCTACACGCAGAGGGCCCCGTCCAGAGTTGCCTCAACCTTGTGAAGATCTGGCTTATACGGTAGCACAGGCTCGCACGGCTATGCAGGCTGCTTCTGAAACCACTGACACTACCCCGATCAAGTCTATCCCGGGTAGTAGCACCGCCACGAGCTTCTCTCGCTCAGCCCCTTTCCCCGCTCTGGTCCCGCTTTCTTGGGTCCATAAACTAGAGGCACAAATGGCTATACTTCTGCATCACATCCAGCCTTGGATGCAGAGGTCTATTGCTGAGGCAGAAGAGCGCTTGGAGCGGAAAATTGTCCAGCACACAGTGCGGAAGATTGTTGAGGTTCATCAGCGCTTGGACACTTTTGAGTTGCGGGTGCTAACCCGGCAAGCCCCTCAAGTGGACGTGTCGACCCTTCAGGCTGCAGTCGAGATTCTTCGAGAGGACATTGATATGATCCTAGAGGCTAGGGTGCTTGAGTCTAAGGCCCCTTCTTCAGAGCCTTCTTAGGATACAGTGATGGCGGCCTTATTCGCCACATATGAGATTCCACCACCTCCCCCTCGAGAGCATGCCAAGAGGCGTAAGGGTCGAGAAAAGGATGAGGCTAGAGAACGGAAGAAGGAGCGCCGTGAGATGGAGGCTGCGAAGAGAGCTCGCTTACTGATGTGGAGGCGCGTCGGATCAGGGTTGTAGAGTCAGCTGCTGGGGCATCTAGCTCCAAAGATGTGGCGATTGCGGGAGGCACTACTGATAGTGATGTTTCTAATAAGGACACTACTGAGGGTGTCCAGACTACAGAGGTAGTGGGTTCTAGGGAACCGGAACCACCAGCTTGCTGATCGTCGGTGCTTTGCGCCCCAGGTTTGCTTCACCTACAACTCTCGTACTCCAATTTTTTATGCACTGGGGACAGTTGCATGTCTTATTTATGGGGGTGGGGTAACTGGAAAGTGAGTGCTATGGAGAAGTCTGAGTATCCCAATTCACTATCCTCTTTTGGGGTTTTCTTGCTTGTGTTCTTTTTCCCCAAGAGACTGATTATTTTTATTGTTGAACCGGCATGTCTATATCTTGTGTACATAGTTTAACTATGAAGATTGATGACTAAAAGGATATCCTGATGAAATGAAAATGATGCATGACTAGGCATAGTAATTGATAAATGTGTGGCCCTAAGTATGACATAGAGATACAGCAATGCATGACCCTAAGTCTAAAAATTCGAACTAGGTGTCTGATAATCTAGTAGAGTAATGAGATGTCATGTGAGTGTGAGGAAGATTTGAATAGTCCACTACAGGTACTGAGCTAGAAGTTGCCTGGTTAGTCCTGCTAAAAGTAAGTTGTAATAGACAATTATGAAAGGATCATAGGCCCTTGTTCAATATAGCCGATTTTTAGCCTAAATAAAAAAAACTAAAAGAAATTAATCGTTCGTTAATCCAAATGATTTAAGCTTAAATTACACCTTTCTTTATCACCCCAACTGATCTTTTCTACGAATAATGTGTTGGCCCTTGTCCCTCCTTGGACATGTGCACCTCAACTTATGTCAAAAGCATAAGTTCAGGGTGGCTAATGCAGTAAACAACCTTTTTATGGCCCTGACCCAACATTGGGTATTGTGTACTTTGACTCATGGCAAAGCCATGAGTTGTGGGTGGCCATTATGAGGAATGCTCTGGAAAGTGGGGTTGAAAGAACAAAGAGAGAGAAAGAACAAAAGTAATGTGACTCAAGAATCAGTTGAAAGAAAAGTGAAATAATAATAAAATAAAATAAATAAATATAATAAATACAAGCAAGAAAAGAAGAGAGTCACTTACGCAAATGGAGAAATAGGGGAAAATAGCAAGGTAAAAGAATATGAGAAATTGGGTGAAAAAAATGATGAAAATAGGTATGTTTAGCCGATATGTCAATGAGGGAAAAAAGTTACTAAAGTATACCTAAATATACACTACCTGATCCTGAGCCTATGTGACAACGTATGAAAGTCCTATCGTGATCCTAAGAGTTGTATAGTGAACTTAATGCAGCGAAAATAAGGGCAAGCTTATGGAAATATGTATGAATGAGTTGTAAATTTGTTCTGAGAGTGAGTGTTGAAAAGTAATCCTTATACTCAAACTGAAATCATTGTGTGAAAAATGAGGATGCTGTTTTGAAGTGAGGACACTAGTTGCAATACCGGAAATATTAGCACCTCAGTGAGAATTCTAAGAGGATAGGTGTCAGTGCGTGGTGAGTCTATGTCATGGTCTGATTCCACATAATTCAAGCCTAATAGTGATAACATTCATATATATAAAGAGACTTATCGGGATTGATATCAAAATAATTGCGAAAGATAAAACATCGATACTATTGTACAAAGATTTTGTAGTGAGTCATACTGCGTCGCTTGAGGACAAACAACGAATTTAAGTTGAGGGTGTTGATATACCGTGGTTTCACGGTATTTTTAATGCTTTTTTTCATAAGTTTAGTGTGTGTCCAAAAGCATTTTTTAATTGATTTTTATGTAAGTTTCCCTTTATTTGCAGGAAATCTGTCTAAAGTTGAACGCGGAAGTTTTTGAGCAAGAATTGCAGAAAAGTTACAACCTACATAGCTTGTGATGGTCCGTCGT
Organism: Solanum pennellii; assembly: GCF_001406875.1. Taxonomy (NCBI): domain Eukaryota; kingdom Viridiplantae; phylum Streptophyta; class Magnoliopsida; order Solanales; family Solanaceae; genus Solanum; species Solanum pennellii. The sequence goes on along the minus strand of NC_028645.1, from coordinate 45,741,054 downwards.
GACTGTGATGCTCCGTAGGTGGTGTAGTAGTGAAGCTGCTGAAGGAAGATGGGGAAGTCTGACCAAGTGTGGGGTTACAATGTGCATGACTGACCGTAGTAGCCATGATGGTTTGTCCTGCTGGTTCGTCGTGATGATAAGAGAAGTAGTCCCAATACACAAATTCCATGAGTTTAAGTGTTATGGAACGGAGACCCTCGACGGACCGACGTGCTTGGAACGGTACGTCATACCTTCCGTCGAGGGTAATGAAGAGAGCAGCAGAATAGGTTGCAAAGTATGGGACGACAGAGTCCATGACGGCCCATCATGAACACGGCGGCCCGTCACGAGGTCCATCGACCCATCCACATTTTGATAGATTTTCAGCAATTAGAGTCATTCTTTTATTAGGTTTTGGTTTTATATAAATAGTTGTAAAAACCTCGTTTTTTGGGTTAGACTCTTGGTTATTAGACACTTTTATGATAGATTCTTTGTTAGTAGATTATTTTGATTATTACACTTTGGATTGTTACACTTTTCTTTAGATTTGATTGTTGGTGATTTTGTTGATTAATCAAGTAAATTTCTGGATTTTATTCTTTCCCATTGAAGTAAGTGCATGAATTTTTATATTATATACATGAATATTGTGATTATGACTATAGGTAACCAAACTCCATAACTAGGGTTGTGGTAACCATGGGTGAATAATAATATAAAATGTAACTAAAATAAAAATTCTAGAATAGTGTCTTGCATGTATTGATAATTCTTTTGCTTAGAAGTCTCTTTAACGGATGGCCAACATTAAAACTCGCCTTAATTCTACTTTCCGGACCAAGGAGGTAGATAATAGGAAAAGAATTATCAACATAGATTTAGTGTATACTATCTAATAGGCTAGTATTGATTGGTACGAGGTAATAACTTAGTCAAATATCAAATACAATGCTTAATATGAGGTAAAGGTAAGGGTTAGTATAGCAACACATGTAGTCGGACCCAGGTGCGGAGTGAAATTTTCTAGATGCCGGACCAAAGATTTAGAAATACATAACTTATCACTTTTCATGCAAGATCTAGGAAAGAATTGTTATAGTTAGAATTATCAAATTAGGAACATGTGGGGAACACGTAAACCCTAGTTACATTTATTAATTGATCAAACACATTAGAATCTGTTAGTTGTCTATTTTAATTTATCTAGTTATTTTCATTCATTTAAAGATAAAAAACCCCCTTTTATTGTCTTTGTTTTCTAAGGAAATAATTGACTAAATAATAGTAATAAATAGATTGTAGTCAAGTCTGAACTATTTTCCTCGTGGGAACGATCCCAACCTCATTAGTTGGGTTCTTTACTCGATACGACCGCTTTACTTCTTATTTGAGAGGTAAGTTTGAGCGTATTAGTATTGTCTAAACCTCTTATTTATAAAGTCCATAAAAGGCATTGGGTGTTATTCAAACCTTATGACATTCCGATAAATACATATTGACCACATCAAGTTCTAAAAGTCATTTTTTAATATCTTCCTCATTCACCCTCAATTGGCAATAACCCGATTGGAGATTAATTTTTGAGGACTAACTTGTCCATCGGAGTTGGATAAACAAATCATCAAACCTGCGTAGAGGATACTTGTTCTTAATATTTAAATTGGTCAGCTACTAATAATTAATAAACCTTCAGATAGAATAATCCTTTTTCTTAACAAAAAATACTAGCGCACACAATGGTAAGATGCTCGGTCTGGTAAAGCCATCTATAATAGATGATTCAATTGTTTCTTCAATTCTGTCAGTTTTCCTAGCCCCATTATATATGGATGATTAGATATAGTTTTCATACCCGAAAGAAGGTCCAAATCAAAATCTATTTTCCTTTTATGGAGGACTACTGGTATATCATTTAGAAATAATTCAAGAAACATTTTATAATAGGGACCAACTTTAGAGAAGAGGATTCATTATCAACATCCCTTACCATCACTATATTGTACTTAAAACCCTTAGAAAATCATTGTTGATTTAAGACAAGAAATAATCTAACTCTTAGGCATGAAATTTATTCTCATCCACTCTAGGATAGTTCCAAGACCCTCTAAATGAACAAAGGTGTCTAGAGACTCACATGAGCTTAAAAAAGGTTATCAAAATGTTAATGAAGTGTTTTAATGCTTTTGTAATATATTTGAAGTGGTTTGAAGTAAAAATGTCCAAGAACGACCAAGGCATTGGAAAGTTGGATGTTAGACATACTAGTGTAATTTAGTGTGGCTCTGTATATTTTATGCATTGTTTGGGGTCTAAATTGATAGGTAACGACCCTATTTCATATACGGACATATTTAAGTCAAAACATCCAGGCACGACTTCCCAAGGACCACCCTCAGGGTTCTTGAGGAGGACCAAAAAGCTGGCAATGGACTGCCTTGGCAGTGTTAAAACTATGCGCAAGCATCGAAGACTCGTGCCTCTATCGACGTCTTATCGACTAAGGGCATTTATCAACACTTAGAAGTGTGATCTCAGCCCCTAGAATGGTATCCTCTGTCACAATCGGTGGATATGCACCATGGCACCGTCATTTCATCGACGGTCCATCGCCATGCACGTCGATTGAAGCTTGCAATTCGTCTGCCTGCATGCAGTGATGCTTGGGATGAATTGGGAAATTCATCCCACATCCTAATTAAAACATGGAAGGTTATTTAAGGTATCCATGGTTATTTTAAGTCCCTTTAAATACTAAACTCTATATGTTAGAACTCACTCTTCCAAATCAAACTTTCCCTCTCAAATATGAAACGCCAAAACCTGCATTGGAGACAAATCTTAAGAACAAGCTTTGGAGGTTGATTCTTGGTGAATTATTATCCAAATATTGTGGGTCGTATTGTGTTGAGGTATGGTAATCCTTCACCCTTATATAATCTTCATTCTAAGGTGTTCTTTCAATGGTTTTTCAAACATGATTCTAAGTCAAAAATCTCATCTCTCAATCTAGACATGGGTTCATTGTTAAAGGTATTTTAAAAGAATTCTAATGATAATGATATGATTAATCTATGGTTTAAACATTATTTCCAATCTAATTCCATAAAAAACCAATGATCTCCTTAACCTCTCAATTATGATATGTTATGGGTCTTATGATCTTGATTATATTAAGATTCAATTGGTATTAGATTTTAGCATATTGATTAATCCTAGTCTTATCTATATAAATTGATTATGGATAATGGGGAATATGTCAATAATGATCATTAGCTTTGAGATTTGGTAAGTTGGCCTATTTCTTCTAATTAGCTTAGAATGTACATTGAATTGTGTTGGTTGGTATGGTCCACTTATGGTAGCGGTGTTTACATTCTTATACATTTTTATGTTTTATGATCATTACATAGAAGGAATTAGATCAAATATTAATTTATATGATTATTTCAATGTTTAGAAAGTTGAAGGGTGTAGTCTTGATTCTAGTATCATGTCCAAGTGATTTGATATTATGTGAATCTATATGTATAGTCTTCTACACTAGTTGCATGATTTAGGTTTATGGATGATGTTTTATCTATGTGGATGATAATGTTAGCGTTAGGTGTGGTCTATATAACTAATGATGACGAATAGTCTTATAGCATGACCCCTACCTATGAAATCCCTATATGAATGTTTTATCAAAGTAAGCTAGGAGTATTCTATTCAAATGTTGAATATGCTTTTGTCTCCTATGATATAATGTGAGTGTGTATATTTTATAGCTCTTAATACTCTATATGAGGATGACTTGAATCTTGAGGAATGTTGTACATGTGTTGTGATCTTTAGAGGGTGACATACTCAATGTTATATCATAGCCATTATGTGATCATGTTGACCAATGTACACACACACTTTATTCATATGTATGAGTAGGGAATATCCATGATAACTAAAGAAATAATAGATCCCCTATTCATCATTACATATTTCTATGCATGTAAAGTATACGATTGATGAATTTATGAACATGTGTACCTAGAGGTGTTTGTGTGAAGGTATGTCTCAAAAATGTATGCCTAGACATATGATTGTATGAAAAGTAGAATTATGTAAAAGGACATTCTCACATGAAGTACATACTATGATGAAAGGACATCCTAATCTTGAAAAGTTAAAGCTATTTGATGTATGAAGGAGCAAGATCCTAAAGCATAAATTATGAACTAATATACTAAAGGCTTAAATATGATTAAAAAGGGAGTTTGAGCTTAGCACCAAGTGAACATGACAAATGAGAATGTGAGATTCAAGTTTAATAAGTCTGGCTTCCCACAAAAGAACCTTCAGGTTTAGCAAGTCCAAGTTCACAACAAAGATATTGTCTCGTGAGACAGAATCCGCAAAATCTAGCAAGTCAATGTTTCGAATAGCAATATCCATGTTCCATAACTACCTTCCCTTGTAGGTTGTATCTTAGTGGATCCACTAGAATAGCTATTTTGTATGAAGGTCCTACCTTGGCAAGTAGTAACCTCTCTTTTCGATGATGTTGTAGAACATTGAGTTCGATGTAGATCACATAGACAATGTCGATTGTAGTTATGTCTCCCAAAAGTTATGAAATGAATTAACATAAGAATATTGACTCTAATCATAACTCCTTGAGGAGATTACTTAGTATATGTTGGTCTATGGACCCTACCCATGCATTGGATTAGTAAACTCCAAGAAAGGATAAGATTAGTAGTTTATGAAAGTAAGACTTATATTATGTATGAATTGTATGAATGCATGTTCAAGTGACTTTGCTATGTCAAGACATGAATTTAATTATGTATGTGAATTGCACTTATGGCTTCTAAATGATTTTACTTAGTATATGACGTGTATGGGACTCCATGTGTACATTGAATAAGGTGTGTGTGTACATTATGTGTGAAATACATGAGTTATGACTAAGGTTGTAGTAAAGGAAAGAGTATTTATATGATGTTATGAAGTATGTGAACTTATATGTAGTTACAAATGAGAGCATTATCACTTGTTGAATGTGTTATGCCTAATCTAAGGTGACTCCATAGGAACTATTGGTTGAAGTAGTAGTATGGAATGCTACCTACAGATTGCACTAGTGTGACTTCGAGGTTTTCTTACCTGATGTTTCTTATGTGAAGCCTATGATTATGTAGTGCTCATGGCTTTGTAAATGTATGTGGTTGTGTTTATGAAGCATATCTATGAAAGACTATCCTAAGTGAGCTTAAGGTGATATATTGTACTAAGTACACTTGAGGGTTGCTTAATGGATGAATTTAAGATAATAAGGTAGGTAAATAGTTGTATGTAATGAAAATGTCTCAAAAAATGTGTTATGTCGCTTTATGTTCTATTATGACTAGTATATATATCTACTTTATGTTTATGAACTATGTTGTTGTTAGTATGCCAATGTTCATGATATTTACTAAAAAGACATGTTGCATGATTTCAAATGAAATTTCCTCCTAAATGCATGTTTTTGCATGGTTGTCATACTTAGTGAATTCTTCTACTAATACTATTTTTCTTCATCTTTTTACACAAAGTGTAGGTGTAGATGGCTGGAGTATGATTTGAGTAGTAAGGTTGTAGATATCCCTATCATTTCCTTCTATTCCTATCAATCTTGAAACCAAAGAGTTCTTAAGTAGCTGGTTTATGATGGAGTCTTGCATAAAGCGATGAGTTGCATGATATCCATATGTCATGCATGTATTAAATGACACTACGTTATGCATGTTATGAAAGGTCATTATTGCATGAAAATGCAATTTTGATTAAAATTGCATGTTTCTCATGTTATTGTGCCTCTTGGTATGATACATGCGTATTTAACTTCATGAGATGGTTAAATGAACATGTTTGAAAGCATTGTCAAGACCCTCCAAAAGAGTTTGGGTTTCTAGAGCCTCAGTTGTGACTAAAAAGGTTAACAACATGTTAATTAAGTTATTTTCTAGTGTGTAAACTTGATTTGAGGTTCTTTGGAGGTCAAACGTCCAAGAACAACCGAGATGTTCAAAAGTTAACCTTGAGACATGCTTCTGTTCCTAGTGTTTCTTGGCATGTGTTTATGTGTTTATTTTGGTTGAAATTGATGTGAGAGGTTCTTAACTCGTATATGAGAATATTTATATTTGAAACATCTGATAAAGACTCCCCAAGGACAAGCCGAAGGGTTCTTGATTAGGACAAAAAGGTTTCCGAGATAGTACCTTTGTAGTGTCCATCTATGTCTGGTAAACGATGCCTGGTAGGCTAATGTATGCCCCGTAGATTGGGGGAATCGCCCAACACCTATAAGTGTGAGCTTAAGCCCCAAGAAGGGATCTCCAATCACCATCGACGGAGCAATAGGACAACTCATCACTTGATCGAAGCCCCGTCATCCATGACCATCGATTAGACCTGCAACTTTACTGCCAGCGTGCTATCCATTTAAGGGTTGAATGGGAAATTAACCCACATCCTAATTAGACTCTACTAGGTTTGGTTAAGTGTATTTAGGTGATTTAAGTTATTATATAATCCATTAACCTAAATTAGAATTCATTCTTCAAAACAAATCTTTCCCTCTCAAATAAAACTCTCTGAAAACCCGCATTGAACACCAAGCTCAAGAACAAGCTATGGAGGTGGATTCTTTGAGATTTATTCTTAGAATTTCTTGAACTACCTAATTTACAATGTATGGTAATCCTTCATCCCTAGATAACCATTCATCTATTGAGTCCTTTCAAAGCTTTTTCAAACATGATTTTAAGTTAAAAAAATGGTATCTTTCAATCTAGCCATGGGTCATTGTCAATGTTATTTCAAAAGAATTATTATGTTTAATATGTTACTAATATATGGTTTTAACATTATTTTCAATCCAATTCCTTGAAGAACCCATGATCTCTTTATCCTCTTAAATTATGACATGTTATGGATTTTGTGATCTTGACTAGATTGTGGTTCAATTATTATTAGACTATAGTATATTGATTAATCTAGTCTTATCTATATCAATGATTATGAATTTTGTACAATTTATCAATATCATAATTATCTTGGAGATCTAGTGAGTTGACCTATTTCTTCTTGTTTAGGTTAGAATGTATATTGAATTGGCCTTGACGGGAACTTTTTTGTATGGTCCACTTATGGTGGTGGTGTTTACATTCTTTTATATGATCATGAGATAAGATCATGGACTTAAAGGCATTGGATGGAAGATAAATTAATATGATGATCTCATGTTTAGGAAGTTGAAGGATTTAGCCTTGATTGTAATATCTTTTTCTAAGTGAATTGATGTTAAGTGAAGTATGTGAATAGTTTTCCACACTAGTTGCATGATTAAGGTGTGTGGATGATGTTTATTATATGTGATGATGATGTTATGGTGAGGAGTCGTCTAAGATGGCTAATGATGATGAATACTCTTTTAACATGACCGCTACCTATATGAACCCTATATGAATGTGTGATCAAAGTATGCTAGGGGTCTTCTATTCTAATTTTGAATATGTTAGTGTCTCCTATGATGGAATGTGAGTGTGTGTAGTCTATAGTACTTAATAATCTATATTTGTGTATGACTTGATACTTAAGGGATGTTGTACATATTTTGTGATCTTTAGAGGGTGGCTTTCTCAATGTTAGGTGTTAAGCCATTATGTGATCATGTTGACCAATATACACACACAGACTTCATGCATATATATGAATATGATAGATTCATGACGACTAAGGAAATTATTGTTCTCTTATGAATCATTACCTATTTCAATGCATATAAAGTATATGATTAATGAAGTTATGAGCATGTGTGACTAGAGGTGTTTGTTTGAAGGTAGATCTCACATTGTATGCACACACACATGTATGATTGTATGAACATGTGAAATGATATTCTCACATGGAGTAGGTTCTATGATTAAAGGACATTCTCATCTAGAATCCATTGAGCAATATGATGTATGTAGGGGCAAGCTCCTAAAGACTTCCTTGTGAACTAATGCAGGCTTGAATATATTTAAAATGGGAGTTAGAGCCTAGCACCGAGTGAACATGAAAAATGAGAGTGGGGGCACGTTAGTAAGTCATGCTTCTCACAAGAAAACCTTCATGTTTAGGAAGTCCGGTTTCCCAACATAAATATTGTCTCATAAGATTGAAACCTCCACGCTTGTATGTCATGGTTTCTAGTAACAATCGCCATGTTCCATAAATATGTGCCCCCATAGATTATAGCTTGTTGATTCAACCTAGATAGCTATGTACAATTTGTTATATCTTAGGCAAGTGTTAACCCTCTTTTTTTGGTGTTGTAGGAGAGCACCGCATTCCATGTAGCTCACATGGTCTATGTTGGTTATGGCTAAGTCTCCTAAAGTAACAAATGATCTAAGATGAGATTATGGACTCTAATAAAAACTTCTTGAGGAGATGACTTAGTATATGTAGGACTATGGACTCTACCCATGCATTGCACTAGTGAACTCCAAGAAAGAGTAATATTAGGATTTGTATGAAAGTAAGATTTATGTTATGTATGTATGAATTGCAAAAATGCATCGTTAAGAGACTTAACTATGCTAAGATATGAATTATGCTTTTGAATGTGACTTGAACTTATGGCTTCTAAATGGGTATACTTAGTATATGTGCGGGTATTAGAATCTATGTGTACGTTGCACAAGTAAGCATGTGAAGGGGTTATAAGGGTGTTTTACTAATTGTATGAACTAAATGAGTGAAGGCTAAGGTTGCAGTAAAGGAAACATGTCCTTATGTGATACTATGAAGTATGTGAATTATGTCTTGTTATAAATTAAAGTGTTATGACTTAGGGGTTGTCTTAGATGGTGGTGCTTATGTGAAGCTTATGTTTATGATGTGCTTTTGATATTTTAATATATATGGTTGTGTTTATGAAGCATATATATGATAGACTATTGTATGATGACCTCAAGGTTTTACATTATACTAAATATACTTTGAGGGTTACTTAAGGAAAGAAATAAAACAAAAAGAGAAGTATTGTATTGTATGCATGAATATGTCCCAAAGTTTTATATATGGTTTTATGTGCTATTATGAGTAGTATCCATGTCAATATGATGTATGTAAATTATATTGTTTTTATAGATACCTATGTTCACGAAGTTTCTTAATAAGACATGTCGTATGATTTCAAATGAAATGTCCTCTTTAAATGCATGTTTTTCATCGTTGTCATACCTAGTGTGTTCTTGTACTAACACAATTCTTCTTCATCTTTTTCCACAAAGTGTAGGTGTTAATGGCTAGAGGATGTTTCCTAAGTGAAGAGCTTGGATCGATCTCCCAAGTTCAAGTAAAGGAGCCCTTATGATTCAAGGGTTGCCTATGTGAAGATGTTTCATTAGTATGATGTGATACTTTGAATATATTTTATGTTTTTAAGGTTTGTGTCCCTATTCTATTCTATTGAGTGGTCTTAAGTTGGAAAATGAGACTTAGAGTCTACTTATGCACTCATGATATTTTACAAATATACGACGTAATGATTCTAGCATATGATATGCTACGGAAAGTTTTAAATTTTTAACTATTTTTATTATTATGATGCGATGAAAGATGTGTAAGGGCTTGTATAAGACCTCCAAGAGATCAAGTATGCCGTGTTACTTCTAGGCGGTGCTCCACGTTCATGACAAGCACTTTTGATATAAGGGTCCTTTGGCCCATAAATGAGTTGTTATGTTTTCTTTATATAAGAAAAGGTGAGTCCATTTAAAAATGTGTGACTTTTATGACTTGGGAAGTGTTCATGTAGGATAATTCTTATGAAGTGATAATATTTCTAGCCAAAGTCCTAAATGTGTGCCTATGAATTGTAACGACTTTCTTAAATGATGCATGTTTATGAAAGCTAGTATAATGCTAGAAAAATTGAAATTGTATGAAATATATTCCTATTATTGTTCTGGGTGTGGTGTGAGCTTCCATTTTTGACTTCATACGGAAGAGAGTATAAGAGTAATGTGGTTAGGAGTAAAGCAATCCTCCTTAATATGAATTTACCCTTGTGCATTGCGTTTATGTGAACCTTATGATACCATGTGTGTACGTTATTGATAGGAAAAGGTAGTTCCTCCTCGAACATAAGTTTAAAATGGTAAGGTCATTCATGATCTTGAGCATTTTATGGCTATACTATGATATTTTAGATGATCTACATTATTCATGATTTTCTTCCTCTAAGCGAATTTGCTGAATTTCTCATAAATTGAAGTGTGGATTATGCCTATGAGTGAAATTGAAAACCATTGTGTGTCTAATTTTATGATGAAACAATGATCATGCCTAAAGTTGGAGAAGGTAGGTCCTCAAAATGGCAATGAGTATGAACGAGTATGTATACATGGAAGGAAATTGTAAGAGTAATCCATTTGATTATGTTTCTTTAGTTGCATGATTGTATGAAGTTTGTGTTTGTTGTAATTTTAGTGCATTGACTCATATGTGGTACCATGTTTAATGTTATGAGCTTACCTATGGTTCATTAATTCCTTGAAAGTGTTTAAGAAGTTCCAAGTATCATTTAAGGACGAACGTTCCCAAGTTGGGGTTATTGTTAAGACCCTTAAAATGAATTAAGGTGTCTAGAGCTTAACATTTGCCTAAAAAGGTTATTAAAATTTTAATGAAGTGTTTTAGGAATTGTTTAATTTTTTGTAGTGGTTTGAAGGTCAAGCATTCAAGAACGACCAAGACGTTCGAAAGTGGGACTTTAGATGTACTAGTGTGTTCTAGTGTGCCTTTGTATTTCTTATGTGTTGTTTTGAGTCTAAGCTGATATGTAAGGACCCTAACTCATATACAGACCAAGTTCGAAACGTCCGGGAATGACTACCCAAGGACCACCTAAAGGGTCCTCGAAGAGCACTTAAAAGCTGGAAGTGGGCTACCTTGGCGGTGTCCAAACTACGCCCAAGCATCGATGACTCATGCCTTAATCGACGCCCCATCGACTTGGGGTGTTTCTCCACACATTGAATTGTGAGATCAGCCACAAAAATAACCGCCTCAATCACCATCAAAAGGACGTGAAACATGGCACTATCGTTCCATCGAAGGTCCGTCGCCACGCACATCGATTTAAGCCTGCAATCTATCTGCCAGCACGCTGCCATGCTAGGGGTGAATTGGGAAATTCACCCCACGTGCTAACTAAAACATTGATGGTTTTTTTAGGTATCTATTGGTATTTTATTTCCCTTTATAAGACTAAAACTCTAATTTAGAACTTACTCTTCAAAATCAAACCTTCCCTCCTAATTATGAAACCCTAAAAAGTCCATTGGAGACCAAGCTCAAGAACATGGTTTGGAGGTGGATCCTTGGTGCATTCTCCTCAAAATTTCGTGGATCCTATTGTGTTGAGGTATGCTAATCCTTCATCCATAGATAATATTCCATCAATGGAGGTCTTTCAAAGGCTTTTTAATCATAATTTGTAAGTCAAAAAGCTCATCTTTCTATCTAGCAATGGGTTTATTATTGAAAGAATTTCGAAAAAATTCAAATGATGATTATATGATTAATGTATGTATTAAACATGATTTTCAATCAAATTGTATGAAGAACCCATGATCTCCTTAAACTCTTAAATTATGATATCTTATGGGTCTTGTGCGCTTGATTAGATTAAGATTCAATTTCATTGATAATTAACTTAGAGATTTGGTAAGTTGACATATTTCTTCTTATTAGCTAAGAATGTACATTGAATTGTGTTGGTTCGTATGGTCCACTTTTGGTGGTAGTGTTGACATTCTTGTACATGTGTATCTGTTATGTTCATGGACTTGAAGGCATTAGATGCAACATTAATTGTTATGATAATTTCCATGTTTATGAAGTCTAATGGTGTAACCTTTATTCTAGTATCATGTCCTAGTGAATTGATGTTATGTGAACTTATATGTATAGTCTCCTGCACTAATTACATGATTTAGGTGTGTGAATGATGTTGGTTATATATGTATGATCATGCTAGGGTTAGGCTGGCCAATATGACTAATGATGATTAATACTCTTATAGCATGACCCCTATATATGAAATCCCTATATGAATGTGTGATCAAGGTATGCTAGGAGTATTCTATTCTAATATTGAATATTCTCTTGTCTCCTATGATGTAATATGTGTGACTTGAGACTTGAGGAATGTTGTACATGTCTTATGATCTTTAGAGGGTGGTTTCCTCAATTTTATGTTATAGCCATTATGTGATCATGTTGACCAATATACAAACACACTTCATAAATATCTATAAGTAGGGTGGATTCATGATTACCAAATAAAGGATAGTTCTCCTATGCATCATTACCTGTTCCTATTCATGTAAAGTATATGATTAATGAAATTAGCAATATGTGTGTCTACAGGAGTTTGTGTGACAGTAGATCTCACATATGTTGTAAGGTCTCTCTAAATGAACTAAGGTACTTAGAGCCTCAGATCTGTCTAAAAAGGTTAAAAATTGGTTATTTAAGTTTTTTACAATATTCATACTTAATTTGAAGTGATTTAGAGGTTAAACATCCCAGAATGTCCGATGACGTTCAAAAGTCAACTTTGAGATGTCTATGTGTGTCTTAGTGTCTCTTTGCATGTTTTACGAGTTTGTTTTGGTTGAAATTTATGTGATGGGTCCTTAAATTGTATATTATAATATTTAAGTTGGAAACGTTCAAGCACGACACCCCAAAGACCACCTAAAGTGTCCTTGAGGAGGATCCAAAAATGATGCCCCATCAGTCCATATACGCCTCGTCGATGGGGGAGTAGTCCTATACTTATCCATGTGATCTTAAGATCCCAGGAAGGGTCTTCAGTTGCAAATGACGGAAAAGAAGAAAAATCCGTCATTTAATCGATGACCCGTCAACTGATCTCATCGATTCTGCCTGGAATTCTACAACGTGCACGCTTCCATACTAAAGGGTTAATGGGAAAGTCACCCCACATTCCCAAATCAGTATGGACTGTTTTTTTTAAATATTTTTTTTGGGTATTTTCAGTTAGTATATAATACTTTAATCCCAATTAGACCTTATTCTGCAAATTTAACCCTTCCCTCTCAAAACAAAACCTCACTAGAAACCTCCATTGGAGATGAAGCTCAAGAACAACCATGGTGATGGATTATCAAGCTTTCTTCATCAGGTTTTCGTGGTTTTATCCTATAATGAGGTATGGTGATCCTTCATCTTTAGAAACTCATCATCTAGAGAGCTCCTCCAAAGGGTTTAAAGAGATTTTATGATCAAATTGTCTGTCTCCCAATCTAGCCATCTATTCCTTCTAAAAATGATTTCAAAAGCATGACGATAATTAATTGATGATTATCTACTATTTTAAATGACATTTTCAATCCAACTTCACAATGAACCCATGATCCTCCCAATTTCTCTATTTAGCCTATATTGTTGTTATTTTGATCTCTATGTTAGGTTTATTGTAGTATGATTCAATTATGATAAATTTATTATAGCTATTGTCTTCTATGTCAATTAATGATGAATTGTGTATAATATATCAATTAGGATTAAGATTTAGAGATTTGATAAGTTTGGCCTATATTCCTCCACCTTCAATAGAATTGATCAGTAGTGTACATAATGTGATCTTCATATTATGATGGTTGAGTTATGATTTCGAATCTGTTATTGTACTTTTAGCTACTGACTTATATACATATATATATATATATATATATATTGTTGATGAATTATGAGGATCGATAATTGATGATCAAAGCTTGGTTAATTGGTATTGCTCTATTCTTCTACTTTTCTATAAAATGTATATTTGAATTGGACTTGTATGGCAGTGTGTGGTATGGTCTACTTAAAGTGGTGGTTTTTAATTCCTTTTAAATTATATATGTGTTGATCATGTCCTTGAAGGCAGGTTATGATTTATGAGGTATGATTATGATGATCACACAATATGAAGTAGTATGTCTAGTCTTTCAATCAATATTGTGTTCTAGGTTTATTGGTGATGTCTTCTCTATGTAAATGATAATGTTCGGGTTAGGTTTGGTTTAGGTTCTTCTATTAATGAATTGCTAATGGTGAATGACCCTGACCTATCTAACCCTATTTGAATGTGTTATCTTAGCCAATATTAGGTGTCTAGAATGCAATGGTCGAAGTTGTCTCGTCTCCTATGCTATTGTGCAGTGTGTGCGCTTTTCATGAATGTGGATTGTGGTCTTATGAGGGTTGCTGCCTCAATATTGTGTTGCTAGCCATTTATGTTATCATGTTGTCCAATGTACACACAGTCACACCTCATGCATGCTTACAAGTACTATAGATGCATGGTGTTTAATGAAAGGATAGTTCATATATGCTCTAATGCCTACTAATATGCATGTAAAGTAAATTTCCATGGAAGTATGCATGTATCATAACTAGGATGACTTGATGGGTGACTAGTATAGGCAAGGTATTGGCCTTTGCCTACGAATTACACAAGTCTTCTTTCATAGAATAGTTCATGGGGTGATTACTCTATTTATATGAATATGAATTAAGCTATTAACATGAAAGTACATGCTATGATGTAAAGTAATTGATATGATGGAGTATGCATACGTGTAGTGTATAGACGTAGTATGTGAACGGTTACCTCATATATGAACATGTACACACACATGAATGAATGCATGATGAAATATGTATGGTGATCTAGAAAAGAGAGGGTCTTTTGAAAGGTTTGGTCAATTGTATTCTAAAATAGACTATTATTGAATATGCTATGTCCATGTGAAAGGTTTTCTCACATTATTTAGGTTTATGAAAGCATACTTCTCATCTATAAACTATGACCTAAGAATATGAGGGGTTAATAATCCAAAATCCTATTTTATAAAAATAATATTGATAAAGGATTTTCAATAAAGGGAAGTTAGATTAGCAACGATTGAACTTGACCAAATGAGATAGGTGCCCCTTCCTTATAGGGAAGGGTTTTTCACCAATGGTTTCTCATAAGGTTTTGACTTTCCTTGGAAGAAGATTTCACCTATGGGTCCACATGAGATGTGGACTTCCCTTAGAGTAAAATTCACCCATGGTTTCTCAAGAGATGAGGACTCCAATGCTAAAGGGTATGAAAAGGTTCCAATACATATCTCTTAGTTCCATAACTAGGTTGCCCCATAGGACCTAGCTAGTGGATCCACCTAATATGCTAGAATGAGATTCACTTCTTATCTTGGAAAGTAAGACCCCCTTTTGTGGTCTGAGGGGTTGACATCAAATTCCATGGTTAACTTAGGTGGTCTCATTATCGGTTTAGGCTAGGGTTTTCCTAATAAAAAATGGATAGTAGAAGTAATGCAGTGAGACCTAACTAGGATAAGCTAAGGGAAGTTGCTTAGTATAGGTCAGGGTATGAGACTTTACCTATGCATTGCACAAGTAGCTCTTGAAGGGAGTTGTAGTAAGATGTTTGATATGTGTGTGTATATATATATACATATATATATATATATATATATATATATATATATATATATATATCTTATATGCATGATATTATGGTTTTGAAATAATAGTATGATCATATGCATGGTATGAGTTCTATCGAGTCTATATGATGAGGTCTGACCATATGCATAATGTTGGTCTCATTGACTATATGATGATGATGGTCTTACTTAGTATGCATGTAGGTGACTATAGTTGACATGATGATGTCTGACGTAGATGGTAAGGCTTGTTGTCTCTTTGTGAGTTTACTAAGTATGTGTGAGGTTATGGGACTGCACATGTACATTGCACTAGTAGGGTTATATTGGGGTTATGAGTAAGATCCTGTGATGCCTTTATAAAATGAAGTCCAAGCATGCTATTGTTCACCATTGCCTCTTATAATGTTATTAGTACTGTTTACTTCCATGTTTTCTTGGAATGGGTCTTATATGTGAACTGTGTATTGTCATGATATGTTATACGCCTATGTATGTGTATAGGATTTGGGTGTTAATGAAGGCTATGTGAATATTTACCTTTGTGGCCTTAAGATGATGCTTGAGTGTGTGTAGTGAAATGGGACACTTTTCATACATTACACCAAGTGTTGCTAGAGGTTTAATTAGTGTAAGGACATACATCAAGGTGAAGGTAATAACATGAATATGATAAATGTTCCTTAAATGATTTATGTTGCTATATATGACATTATAAATAGTGTTTATGCCTATGTGAAGCATATGAGCTATGTTGTTCTTATTGTATAAAGTTTTAATGAATATTTACCAAAAAGCATGATGCACGGTTTTCTAACCAAATGTCCTCTTTAAATGCATGTTTTTGGATGGTTATCATACCTAGTGTATTCTTGTACTAGCACCATTCTTCTTAACCTCTTTACCAAAGTCTAGGTTATGGATGCTTAAATGATGTCTCTATAGTGAAGGACTTGATATGTGTTTCCCAAGACCAAGAAAGAGGTACTTTTGATTCAAGGATTTCCTATGTCATGTTCAAATTAAAAGATATGTAATAGTTAAGATATTGTTTTATATTTATAAGGGTCATGTTCTATTCTATTCTGATGATGTTGAGTCTAAGATGAAAAAAGAGACATAGAGTCTAACTATATATTATGACTTAAATTCTATATATATATGAACAAGTGTTTCTAACATACGATGTTCTATGAAAAATTTTAATTTTTTGATAAATTTACCTATGACAATGCGATGAATGATGTCTATGGTATTGTATAAGACATTCGAGAGGTCAAGTAAGCCATGTTACTCCTAGGGGGTGCTCCCTGGTCGTGACAAACGTGGTATCAGAGTAAGGTTATAAATGTCACACATCGAGAGTACACCCTAGAAGATATGGTGTTCTCGGATTGCAACATTGCGTACTCGACCTCTCGGAGGTCTTGTACAAGCCCCTTGACATCATTTATTTCATACATGTATGAAAATAGTGTGGAACTAAATTATTCACATGAATAATATCTCAAAACGTCTTTCAAACAAAACAATAGAAAATACTATGTCTTAACATTCACCAATATTAGACTCCAGAATACTTGGTACGCCACCCATACAACCGAAATATAGAAACTTAGTCTATTATAATAATTTTAATGAAAGAAATCTAAAGATAGTTATGTCCTCGAACCAAGTGAGGACATACCCCTACATTTCTTGAAAGAGTCCTAGATTCCAAGATTGTCTTCAAGATGCCTCTCACCTTCCACCTACAACTTTAGATAAGGAAAAAATGTATGGAATTAGTACAAGGCATGTACTAATTATAGTATAATGCATAAAATCATGATAAAAGGAAATTTGTATTGAAATATGCTCTTTTAAAGTAAAACGTCATACCGTAATCTAGAGAACCACATATCACACCATCTTACATATAAATCACATATTACCAAATAGCATCAAGAACACATATAAACATAAAAACATGAGAACCTCCTACCAAGATGATCCGCAGGTTCACTTGAGTGAGTTTTGAAATGACCACCCATACAATCCGTTCACACACACCAAAGAGATCCTTTAGACTACCTAAGATAAGATTATTCCCATTTCAGTAATCAAACTCACCACCTAGAATTACTCTAAGACTAACATAAGTAAGACATGAAGAGAAAACCCATACACCTTCTCCAAGCCTACCTAAGCAATCCTCAAAGCTACTCTAGATACTTGCCTTTTCTTTAACATACCTTCACTTAAGTCATTATGTTCATTAGATCATTTAAGAGACATTCAACATTAAAGGACAATCACATAATGGTCTTGGAGAAGACCTAGGGTATCATGACCCGAGAGTACATCCTAGAAGATATATTGTTCTCGGATTGCGACACGACCTACTTGACCTCTCAGAGGTCTTCTACTAGCCCTATGACATTGTTCATTCCTACATGTACGAAAAGTAGTGCAATATTAAAAAATTTCGTCCAAATAATATCTTATAATATTCTTCATACAAAATAATAGCAAAATATTAAGTCTCAACATACGCCAATCTTAGACTCAAGAATATTTGGGACACGGCCCATACAATCGAAATACAGAAATACTTAGTCTATTATGATACTTTGAATAAAAGAAGTCTAAATATAGTTATGCCCTCGAGTCAAGTGAGGACATACTTCAACTTGCTTGAAAGAGTCTAGATTCCAAGACTTGCTTCAAGAGACCTCTCACCTTCCACCTACACATTTAGAAATATTCAAAAAGTATGGCATTAGCACAATGCATGTACTAAGTATGGCATAATGCATCAGATCTTCAGAAAAAGACATTTTTTAGACACATGCTTTTTTATTAAAAATTCATATTATAAGCATAAGAATCACATTTAAACACCAAGCATCACATTTAGAATGTAGTACAAGTCATCTCTAAATTACATGCATTTACAGTAACATTAGAGTAAGCATTACATTGACTTCACATTAACTTCATATAAAACTCATACACCACAAGATAGCATCAAGAATATATCGAAACACATAAACATGAGATCCTCCTACCAAAGGTGATTCTATGTCTCACTTGGGTGAATTTTGAAGCGACCGCCCATACATTCCCTTCATACACACCTAAGAGATCCTTTAGACTACCTAAGATAAGATCAGTCTCACTTGACATAATAGTATATATATATATATATATATATATATATATATATATATATAA
>NC_028645.1:45636662-45721899 GCF_001406875.1 Solanum pennellii | reverse complement strand
TATATATATATATATATATATATATATATATATATATATCATATGACATTCTCCTCCCAAAGGAAATCAAAAGACATACTTAAGTAATTCAATAATAGACCGCTCATACAGCATCTCCAAGCTAACCTATATTATCCTTAAGATTACCTAAGTTTAGATCATATCTACTTTATCAATTTACTTTCCCTATCGAGAGTTATTCTTAAGACTTCCCTAGGTAAGACATGAAGTTACCATTCCTATGCTCTCTTCATACCTTAACTAAGCAACCCTTAAACTACTCTAGGTATGTACTTATCCATTGACATTCTTTCTAACTTAGGTCATTATATTTATTCGATCATTAAGAGACATTAAACATTCAAGGACATTCAAATAATGGTATTGGAGAAGACCTAGGGACACACACACTAACATCTTCAAAGCCTAATTGCAATGCCTAGATAGTGTCTATTAACACCACCTAAACATCATATAACTTCTCCAACACTAGTAGGTATCCCATATGATGAGAATAGGCAATAACCTACATAGACCATACTAGCTATGCATGGAATCCGGAGTCATGAACCTACTCCGAGAAAGGGTGTACTCATTGCCAATGGTAGAACTAGGACAAATCCTATGTAGTCATATGGTTAAAGACTATGAAGGGTTTCTTAGTTCTCTAATGTCATCTTATTTAGAGCAACTCCCCTAACATACTAACTCGGTTCTAGCCTTTGTTATAATAGAGTATTTCACATAAAGGATTACATGAATAGGTACCATAAGTTTTCACAACACAATCATATTACCCCTTACCAAAGAGGGTCCACTAAGGCTACATACAATGGTCAAGAGGATAGCTTAATGACTTTCCTAAGGATGATTTCATGACGTTCCAGCCAATAAACTCTAGGTCCACAATCCACAAGAAAAGTATACCATTACGACTTTAAACTTGAAGGATATAATAACCTTCCATCTAAGTTGAAGGTTCCACATAAAAGACCTTCTTAACTATGCTCAAGGTCACATGTTAATCACAATTACAAGACTAGGAAGCTTTAGTATACTAAGTAAAGAAGTCATACTCATATTGTACATGTATTAAGTAAGGGACACAAGTCTACCAAAACAAGACATACACATACCTCACCATATCACATAAAGCATATCATTCAAGAAGCACATATGAATAACCAATGTCATCAATAGGTCACCCTATTCACTACTATACTATCATCAAGTTAAGTTGTAAACGATGTCATATAATCCATCAAGAATCATCATACTTCAACATCAAGTAATACACATAATGACTTCACTATTACCTACTAGAAACACATATATCATCAACTAGAACATCTCATGATTTTAATCCACATAGCATGTAAGTCATCACGACTCTCACAATAGCCACGTATTCAAGTTATAACATGATAATGTCACAATACATAAAATAATTCCACCGAGACAACATTGATTCACAATTCATAAAGTAATGCCGACGAGGCAACATAATGCAAAAGTATAGCAAATAATCACTGCCACCATAAGTGCACCATACAAAACATCATCTTAATCTAAGAACTATACTTTATAATATAGAATAAGTTAGGTCAACATACCACCATTCCAATCTCACAACTTCAATTCATAGTCAAATCACCCATTACCATACTCAAACGCCCTTACTAATTGGCATGATTACCAATTCAATCCAATAATCATAATTTACTATGAACTCAAGATAATACAACATGAATTTATCATAATAGGACAGCATAATAATAATTCTAACATGATTCATTCATAATTTATCATCCTAAATAAACTACACAAGAATTCGTTAGAATAATAGCATAACCAAATCACCCACAAAGTAGTCACAAAACTAGGGTTCATAGAGTTCTTAGTCTAAAATCGTCAAATTAAACTTCAATTCAATCATAATACAAAGATTCAGAACATTTTATTCAAGAACCAATGGTTGGCTTACAAAATAGTACAATTTCATCTTTTGAAATACTTTGAAAATCACTTTGAAGATTGGCACCTTGAAGAAAAGATATTCAAGGATGAAGGTCATACCTTAATTGATGCTACAAAGGTAAACTTGAGAGTAATTTATGGAGAATCTTACTTATATGATCCAATCTCCCTTCAAGCATTAATGGTGTTCTAGAGAGTTCTTTAGAGGTTTTGGGTTTTGATTTAGAAAAATAACTTCATCTAAGTTTTTAGGACTTATAAGCCCACTTAAAATAACCAAAATAACCTCAATAAGTCGTCCACGTAATTTTAGAAAGGCAATGTGCAATACCCGATATGACCTTGGGCTGGCTGAGACACCTGCAAAAATTTCAGGTGGCATCAACAGTTGCTCACGTACTGCAAGTACGCCAACCAACGGACCGTCCTCTTGGTCTATGGTTTTTGTCAGAGACTGGAAAAATAGGAGCTTAGGCTCCCCAAACTAAGAGTTTACCAACGCCCTCCACCTATGGGGTGTCAACCAGACTACTGGGCGTCGACCAGCCTACTGGGAATTGATTGCCATCCGTAGGTAAGGCTGGTTTGACAGCTTTTCGCTCTTGCAAAGGGTCCTCCTCAAGAATCCCTTGGTTGGTCTTTCAGTAGTGTTGGATTGAGGTTTATAACCTGAATATATTCATACATGTTTTAGGAATCCCTCACATAAATTTCATCAAAAATGAACATGTAAAACATGACGAAACACACTAAGACACACATGCACGTTTCGAGGAAAACCTTTCGAACGTCATGGACGTTCTTGGATGTTTCACCTCCGAACTTCACCAAACATTTGACAGTGCCTCCTAATCTAATTTTAACTCATTTTATTACTTCAAAATATCAAGACACAAGTGTTAGGATTTAATTTTACCTAAATCATTTTAGAATTATTACATTCTCCCCCACTTAGACAACATTCGTCCTCGAATGACACTTGTTTCATTATACACTATCAAGAGATAATAAACTCAAGACTATCAGCACATAACCATTCCACGTCATACGCAATAAAATCATTTAGGAGGAACAACAATTTCACTAATCAAGAAACTCAACATAACACGAAGATAGAAAATAATGTACGACTCATCTTGCACATAAGACTCACATTCTCCATTTCAAATAGGAGAAATTCTCTCCCAACACATTATCTTACTCATATACGTAAATTATATACACATTACATCAATTTTCAACCAAATAAAAATTTATTCAACTTTTTTCCAAAATATAACATTAAGCTGCCACACATTACAGTAAGCATACACAAAATTTCAAAAATTTAACTTTTAAGCAATTTATGATGGAAGCATGACAATATGAAAGATAAAATAATATTAATTCAATTCATAATATATGTATAAGTTCATGAAATGCACAATGCAAGAAATAAATGAAATTCAACATGCTACTGTAACTTTCTAACTCTCAAGATTTAATAGAAGAGAAGAGATGAGACAATCAATCATAACTCAACTACTCACCATACTCTCTTACTTAGAATGAACTCATAACAACTAAAAGTATAAATATAACTTACCAACATCCTCATCGTCATCCTTCTTTTATCCTCTTGCCCGGAGTGCAGAGAAGTGATTCTTCCTTGGAACATCATCACCCGGAAAACTTGGAGGAACTTTATTGAATTGTTTTCCTCTAGACGCCATAGTAGGAAAATATCTAACCTTATGTCCCTCCTTACCACAACCAAAGAAACTCCTAGTACAACTAGACCTTTCCCATAGTACTTCTTCCCACAATAAACCCAAGGCGATTTACCATTTTGAGAACCACTATCCTTCTCATGTTTGACTTTAGGACCCCTAGGTTCATCTTGGATTGGAGCCCTCTTCTTAAACCTAGGTTGGTTTTTTTTCACTTGGTTCACTCCTCTTCATATTTCTAGAAATCCTACTAAGCTTTGACTCCTCAATGGATTGAGCATACATCATAAGCATAGAAAAGTTCATGTAATTGTGGAGCATGTCCATACGATACTCTTCTTTCACAAGGTCAGCAACATCGGTCACAAACCTAATTATCTCATCCCTATGTTTAGACACAAAGGATGGAGCATACCTAGACAACATGGTGAACTTCAAATAATATACCTCAACACTCTTATTTCCTTGTTTGATATTAATGAACACCTCAACCTTCACCTCCCTCCTCTCACAGGGAAAATACTTTCCTAAGAAGGCCTCGTTAAAATCTTCCAACTCTAGAGGACCCGAATCAAGCGGCCAATTATCTTTTCATTGAGTGTATCACACTTAAGAAACCTCCCTCAATTGGTATGAAGCTAACTCCGGCTTCTCCCTAAATTTCACCCCCAGGGCACTCAACACTTTACACACACCATCTACAAACTCTTGGGGGTCCTCTCCCACCTTAGAGACAACAAAAATAGGACGATTCATTCTCTCAACATAGAGATCATGGTACACTCTATAGCATTGAATCTAGGTTAAATACTCCTATTCAAATGAGTAGTCATGGCTCGCGTTAAAGCAAGTAGAGACTCTCTAATCTCCTCATTAGTCATGTCCAGGGGAAACATAGGAACATCATTACCTTAACCTCTTATAGGGACTTGAACACCTTGTTGAGGCACTTTAGCATCTTGAGGAACTTGAAATCCTTGGGGAACTTTTTTATGTTGAGGAACTTACTATTGCAGTCCTCCTTCTTCCAGCCTTCTAGTGGCCATTCTTCTTGTATTCATCTCCTATAAACACAAGAGAAAAGATTAGGTTTAGACAATTATAATCTCAACTCTATAGTCATGACACAAGATTGATGAAGAAAGTGAAACTCTATCGTCCTACAACCTCTCGCTCATAGATGTGTCGCGACTCACACCAACAAACAAGACTCTACTAGACGTGGCTTTTGGTGACTTTTTTTATTCCTATGACCACTTCCATTGTCACGACCGGAATCTATACCCAGATGAGACCAGCGTTCTTGACCTCTCATAGGTCGCAGACAAGCCTACATACGTCGCCGATACTTTATCTAGGTTAATTTTAGTAGAAAATTTGAACTTTTGTTTACCTAAACTTTATATTGGAAAATATTGACCTCGCATAATACTATCTATATAAACTCATAAGCGTTCACAAAAACCACCTAAATCAAGATAACCAAATGAAATATATAGTATTAAATATAGAGTTGCCAAAATGGCACCAATACAACGTCTGAAAGTAAAGAAGAAAGAAACGCTAGTGGAACATACTCCACTAGATTATGCCTACGTCTACGCTAGAATAAATTAGTGAGCATCCTTGTAAAAATTAGGGCCTACCAAATCCGGATGAAAGCTCCATGTCCAGTAGCTTCTGCGTTGACTCGTAAGTTCTACGTTCAGCTACGCCTGCACCTAAAAGTAGATAAATGTATGTAATGAATACACACTTGTATTAAGTATGGGTATATGAAAGCATACACCATGGACATACATGATTTAAAATAGCTCTCTCCTAATGATATGAGTAACGGAAAGTCAAGTTAGTGGACTTGCCAAAATCGGATTAGGAAAGTCATGCCATGAGAGTAACATGCATCATCATAGGTATCATATTGCACACAACACATAAAATATATCATATAGAACATAACATATTGCATGTAGAACATATCATAATTCATTTAATTTTTTCATATTCCATGGGACACTGGAACCATGGACTTAACATTAGGACTTCCCAAAATGAGGGCTCAACATATGGGACCTCAACTAGGGAGCCTTCTTTAGCAAATGCAGAGTCTGCTTCATTTATTCATACGTACTTCATTTAATTTAATTCATAGGCTAATTTAAACACCAGCTATACCTATGATGTAGTTTAAGACTCTCGTTGGGTTCACTGTGCAATGACTAAGAATGACCTAGTGTCATTACATAAGTCTAGTTCACCTCGCGTTTGGTATCGTTCTTTTTTCAGTGTGTGTATTACATGAGGCGGGCCTCATTCTTTCTTTTGTAACTTTAACCTTAACCGACACATATAATGTGAGCATCATGAAATCCAGTGTCTACCTAACACTGAAAAGATGTGGAATAACAGGCAAGATTTAAACCAAAATATGCTAGAGTATATAGGGAATTGAACCCTACTAGATCCCTATGTTGGCTGCATAGGTTTAAAGACTGGGAAATATAAGGAGACCCATACCCTTCTTGACGGACAATCTCATCTCATGAGAATTACAGGAAGCTCTGCCTTCTCGAAAGAAGGAATCGCCACTCATATCTAGCCTATCGCTGCTTAGGATAAAGTTCCATTACATTCATCTCATACATCATCGAAGCTTGCTTCTAGCACGAGGACATCAGAGCTCATTAGATGATTTCTCATCTCTTCATTAGTATTAAGTATATATTAACTTCAATACTTTCATTAGAGTGTTCATAAAGACAAGTCTCTTCATTAACTTTACACTCTCATAGGTGAGTACGTTTTAGTAACATTTACATAGGCTCATTTGAGATTGCTCTCATATTTCACATTAGCCTCTTATCATATTGTCACCACATTCATTAGCCTTAGCACATTTTCACTTCATAATTGCTCACCCCTTTTTACATGAATATTCATTTCATCCTATGCCAATGCACTTGGCCTTTTAGTTTGTTTCACACTCTTACTTAACCCTTCTTGGTTCACATCATTCATTACATAACATCTTAGATTATATTACTTTTAAATGTATGTTGGACTTATCGATCCATACATACAAGCCGTGAGGCTTTATTCGTAATTCGTCTAACTGATTCATACTTACCAAAGGTTATGTGGTACAAGACTTATGCATCTTGTAAGTATACCAATATCTCATTTCAGATCCTTAAATGCAACATTCATTTAATCATTTTTTCTTTTACGACTTATGTGTCAATACGGAATTGGGCAAAGGAACCCGATTTCGAATCCCTTGGACAACACTTCAATTTTTATTTATTCTTTTTTGATTTCTTATTCTCGGCTAGGGGAACCGATTTCGAATCCCCTAACCTACACTTTCTTTTGTTTCCTTTTTCCCCGATTCCTCTTATACGTCTATGCTTAGGAGATTCGAGATCGAACCCCCACACTTATGTTTATTTATTTTCCTTTTTCCTTAAACTCTTTTCGTTTGACCTAGAGAGTGTGGGATCAAAACCCAGCCTCACTTTATTTTTCTCCTTAATTCCTTTCATTTGGCCGAGAGGTTGTGGGTTCGATTCCCACATACCTCATTTTTATTTTCTTTTAATTCTTCCTCATGTTCGACTGAGAGGTTGTGGGTTCCAGCCCCACAAACTTCATTTTTATTTTTATTTTACGTTTTCATTCAAGGAACACGAGTTCGAATCCCACATGCCACATTTCCTTAACTTAAATTTATAATATAATATTCGTGCAGTGAGGTCTCGGGTATCCCCTATGACCTCACATTATTTTTTTTTCTTTTTACATGTTTCCAAAATTTCATTGTGTGATCGAAACAAAATTCAAGAAATCTAGAATTTGACCAATTTTTGCAGCCTATTTTCTCACCCTCTTTCACGTTCAACGTTAAGACATTTCGTGTAGTTTTTTGGTAGATCTTTAGGTGCATTTTCATGGTTACTTTCAGTCAAGAATTATCATTCAATTCAGCATCTTTGAACTCATATGAACATCACGTTTTTAACATATTCTCACACACATAATTCATAAAAATTTAACATGTCAATATAAAGCTTCAAACCGTGGCTAATGCACGGCGGACAAATGCACAAACAAGTTACTGAACTTCAAAATTTTTGGAACACCTCTTTAATTTCTACATAAATTCGATCACACATTCAAACATTTAATCACAACCATCCGTAAAATCATCTACAAGAAGTCATAACAACGCATACTTGAATCTTTCAAAGAATCTAATGACAGGGAAAGCAACGGGGACAACCTTAGTTTTCGATTGAGTTTAAACATAACCTTAGGGGTCTCTTGGTAAAGGGACAATGAGGGAAGAAAAACCATACCTGAAGATTCTCAAAGATGTTCTTACGTGCGGCCAAATCCCCTCCCCCCACTAGGCCGAAGTCTCACCACCGAAATCACAAGCACACTCCATCGTTAATTTTGTGTTTTTCTTTTCTTTTTGAAGCTTATTTTGCTTTTGGGTTTGAGAGTTCAAGTTCTTGAGAGTGGATGAACTCCTTTTTTTCTAGTTTTTATTTTTTTGTTCAGTTCTTTAGTTTTTACAGAACATTGATCGCGAAGTAAGAGAGGAGTAGAGAGAAACGTGAGTTACTGTTAGCTTAGGATGATGAGATTAGGTGGAGACTTCGTCAAATTAGGACTTCTTTTAATTGTTTAAAAATCTAATTATTTTTGAAAGTCTATGTGAAATGACCACCATGCCCCTAAAAAATCAGGTAATAAATATCAATTGAATACACCTAAACGTTTCTTCCACCAAGGCTCAAATCCGTGTGAAGCCTCCATTGCGAAACAGGTCATTCCGGGTCGACCTGATCTAAACCATTCCTCTAATTAAATTAATTAATTAATTAATTAGGGTAATTAGAATACTAACCCTATCTTGGAAAGGACCATACTACCCCTAGACCCTCCAAACCTAAGATTACCCCTTTTAAGTTTGGTAAAATTCATCCGGGTAAATATCTTCTGTTCGGGTGGACAATTTGGTTGGTTCACACCTTGCCTAGCTCAACAATCTCACCAAGTTGGTTGGCTTGGCTAGTGTTGAGGTTCTGAGGTCTGGTTCTATGCGCAACAAGTCATATGAACCCGGTTCAATAGAAGCACTCTAGGTACGTTTAAGCATTACTCATCATAGTCATTTTGGTTAATTCATGCATTGTGTTAACCTTTATGAGTGTGACCGTTGAAATTGATTCCGAAACATTACATTTTGTATCATTATGTGTCAATATAAAATCATTCTAATTGTGAGGGTATTTTATAACTTTAGTTGATATTGAACATGCAGTTAAAGAAAGTACTATGAGCTTGAAAATCATTGATAATGGTGTGTCACAACATTAATCTTTCAGTGCACATTTGATCCTTACATATGTAAATTGAGTCTTTTTGTGTGCATTCATGATTGATTCTTGTATGGCATTTTTTGAGACATCCTTTTTGAACTGTTGAGCTTGGATTTTACTTGACGACACGAAAAAATTTAAATTGGGGGTGATGAGTCCACGATTTGGACTCATTTAGGGATATATTTTTATAGGTTTAGTATTCTAAAATACATATTTTGTCTTTAAAACTAATTAAAATATTTAGTTTCAGGTGTACTGAAATTAGAGACAAGTCATGGATACAATGTAGCAAAAAAGAACAAAGGCAGCTAAAAGAACGAAGAAACGAAAATCTGCGGATCACCGAACCCGTTAGGCGTGCCACCAAAAGGTCTCTTCTTTTCCGGTTTTTCCAATGGACTAAGTCATGAAGGAAAGGATTATATCAGCGGTGAAAAGGAGAGTCGGCATGTCGGTGAGTAGACATGCAAAGCATTACTATACCTCTCAATTATCCAAATCATGAAGATGTTGAAGGCTAGTGAAAGACTGCGATAAAAATTCAAAAGGGCGGATCGCCAAGTTGATCGGCGATCCCTACAAACTACTCCAAGTGGTCCTGCACAGCATAACTTTTTGAAAACTATAAATACGCATTAGTATTATTAACTTAGAATAATCTTTAATATTATTGAACAACAATTTTTAGACATTTCTTTTATTTTTGAGTTATGTGATTGTAGAGTGTTTCAGAATATCTGGAATGTTAGAAGGCTTTCATCTCCAGGATTTTAGGCTTGGGTCTCTTGTATTCTTGACTTTTGGTTTCACGTTGGTATAAAATTCTATCTCTTTTACATATATACCTAAAACCCTTATTCTTGAAGTGTGATTTTGTGAATATGTGTTAGAAATTCAACTGGGTCTTGCTTCTTAATGGTTTATTTATTGGTTTGAATTTGATTCTGTTTAGTAGTTGTGCATGAAATTAATGGGGTTGTAGTTAATAAAATTTCACCTCAATGTTTTCTGCATGCAAAAAAAAGAGGTCATAAAACTAAGACTACCAAATAGACATGTGGCTCAACTTTGAGAGTGTGAATCATAGTCCTTTTCCACAACGTCAACTTGAGAGAGTGTGCAAGCTAAGGCAGAGGTTAAGCTTATTATGACAAATGGGTGTACGAGATAAACCCATTTGATTTAGTGTAAGTTTCTAGAGAGAAAATTTACCCCCAGTATAGTCTAGCCTAGACACAAATGTTCAAAAAAATTTAGCGTCAAAAGCATGTACCCAATAGTTTAGTCTATCTCGTATTCCTATCACATCCCAAAATACTTTCTCCCCTTAGTCTCTCTTATTGTTTTATGTTTTTAGCTCTAAATTTTTATTACAAAACCTCCCCGTTGTTAATTGACGCTTGCGCCATTAATTTGATATGGTTTTGTTCGATACATTCTTCTAGCTATGAGTGGCATAACTTTATTTTTGCTTAGTTGAAATAGTCTTAGTACCATTCCAGGTGAGAATGATCCAAACCCTTTGTTGGCTTATATACTTACTGATGACCTTCTATACTTAGTATTTTATGAAGTACTTTTGGTTACGTTACAAATCAAATATATTTCCAGAATACACTATTCATAAGGTCCACAAGTGTCGTTGGGACAATAGGTAGGCTAAAATAGATCACAAGGAATTCGTAGTTCCCATATATTGTTTTCAAAGATGTTTTGGGAATGTCAACTCCTCTCACCCTTTGTTTGTGGTAGCCTAAAAAAATTTTCTTTTTAGAAGAAATAGTGAGCCCCTTGAAATTGATCAAACAAGTTCATCAATTCTTTGAAGGGGATACTTATTATTTATGGTCACTTTGTGTTATCACCCCCAAAATGAAATAGGATTAAGTATAGCTTTAAATTAATTTTAAGTATAAATAACTTGTTAATAAGGTTGGAAACAACCTTGAATAGTAGGATTAAATAGGTTTGAGGCCAGATGTCAAAGGACGACCAAGACATCTAGAAACTAATATTTCCTGTGCTAGTGTGTTCTAGTATGTTTTCCTTGTTTTGGTGTGTTGTTTAGTGCGTAAAATCAGTGGAGGTGACCCTAGTGTCTTAATGATCATGTTTAGGGTCAAAATTATCAAGTACGACTCCCCAAGAACTACCCTAAGGGTCCTTAAGGAGGACCCAAACATGGGCTAAGAAGCTGCCAAGGCAGCACGACTAGATTGAATATGAGGAAACCAGTCCACCTCGCAGGCTTGACATTCAACATGCCTCTGCATCATGCGACTGTTACGAGGCTTACTCCTCAAATATGATTCCTGTAAAAAATCTGGGAGGTGCCTCTATGACGCGCATCGATGTCCCGGATGTGGCTTCGTCAATAAAAGTCGAGTTCGGCATTTCTAAAAGTCCAATTATGTGTAGGGATGTTTTGGGTATTTGTGGGACGGTTATTATACGTATTTTAGGATATTTTAAGTAAGTTAAAACATATAAACCCCAAATTAAAATTCATTCTTCAAAATTAATTTATTCCCTACCAAATAGATTCTATCAAAACTCCATTGGAGGTCAAGCTCAAGATCAAGCTAGGAGATGGATTTTCAGCTGATTTCTTATTCTATTTTCATGGCTATTCAATCAATAATGTATGGTAACTGTTGATTCATGATTAATCTTTCGTTCAAGTAGTTGTATCAAAGATTTTCTAGAGAGTTTGAAATGATCAAATTTCCCAATTTTCAAACTAAGCATGGGTTCGCTGTCAAACAATTTTCTATGACATTCTAATAATGAATAAATGATGAATTAGTCTTGTTATCATGGTTTCCTCAGGAAATTTGTAGAGAACCTGTGACCCTTGTAATTCTTGAAATTGGCCTATAATATAGGTCTTTGTGAATATGATTTTTTATGTTAATGAACTATACTCAAATTGAATTATACTTTTAGATTCAATTTTTATCTATATATATTGATTATGAATTTGTGAGTATTGATATATAATGATCATGGCATTGAGATTTGGTAAGTTGACCTAACTTTTATTTTATAGTATGTGAATTGATGTTTTATGGGTTTGTCCAGTTATGCAGGCACTGTTTAATTTTTGTCTATATATACATCTTGTGAACATGACCTTGAGGGAAATAGATGTAAAATGAATTGTTATTATGATTATCATGAGTATGAAGGTATGACATGAAGGTTATGTATGTAGTTCTCAATGATAGTGGCATGATTAAGGTGTATGCGTAATGTGAAGTATAATGAGAATGATAATGTTAGTGATAAGGTGTGGGCTACATGATTGATTGTCATAACTACTATTGTGGAATGACCTTTTTCTATATAACCCTATATGAATGTTTGATCTTACAAATGTTAGTAGTTGTATATGCAAATGTTGGGTGTGCTCTTGTCTCCTATGATGAAATGTGGGTTTGTGGTGTATAGTCCTTGTAAATGTGTTGCGATCCTTTAAAGGGATGTTACTTCAATAACGATGTTGTTGCTATTAGGCGATAATGAGGACCAATATGTACACACACACACCCATGCATAACTATGAGTAGTATATCTTTATGTTGTTAATTGAAAGATAATTATCATATGCACCTTTATATTTTATTATGCATGAAAAGTATATGACTAGTGAAGTATGAATATGTGTTTTCTAAAGGTATTTATGTTAAAGGATTTCTCATCTCTTCAACGATTTTCTCAATTGTCCTCTAAACTAGACAATATTATGAATGTTATGATTCTGTGAAAGGAAACTCTCACATGATGTTAGTTTTTATGATAGGACATTCTCATCATATAACCTATGAACTATGTACATGTTATATAAAGGTTTAAAATGCCTATCTTATAAACTAATGTTTAATAAATACTTGACGGATCTTCAAAAATGGAATTTAGCTTAGCACCGTGTGAACTTCACAATGAGAGGTGTTCATTCACAAAGGAGGGGAGGTTCACCCGATATTCTCATGAGGTTAAAATTACAAAGTGAATTAGCATAAAGAGGGTTTCTAGTAACAACCTCCTAGTTCCTTAACTATGTGCCCCCATAGGAACATTATCTAGTGAATCCACCTAGATTCTATATGATTTTATGTGCCCTACCTTGGCAACTAGGACACGCTCTTTTCGGTGTGAGGGCTTGACAATAAATTCCATGTTAGCTCACGTGGTTTATGTTGGTTATGAAGAAGTTCCCCAAATGTTAAAATTAACAAATGACAGTAAGAAAAAGAGCACTAACTAGGACTATCTAAGAGATATTACTTAGTGTAGGTAAGGGAATGAGACTTTTCTTATACATTGCACAAGTAGGTCTTGAAGGAAGTTCTAGTGTGAGTTATTTATCTATCTATCTATCTATCTATCTATCTATCTATCTATCTATATATATATATATATATATATATATATGTGTGTGTGTGTGTGTGTGTGTGTATATGTGTATATATATATATATATAATCTTATGCATGAAATTATGGTGTTAACATACTTGTTATAATGATATGAATGATGTAGTCTCATTAGATAAACATGATGAGGGTCTCACTTATTATGTATGTTGTTAGCTATACTAGTCATGATGATGTATGAGGTAAAGGACAATGCTTGTGATCTCTTTGTTATTTTACTTGGTATGTATGAGGTTATGAGGGTTCATATATACATCGCACTAGTAGACTTAGACTGGGTTATGAGTAAGGTCTTGTGATATATTGATGAAATGAACTCTAATATGCGATGTTGACTATGGTTTCATTATAGTGATACTTATTATATAGACTTTTACGTGTCTGTACATGTGCATAAAGAATAAATGGATTATGAATATGATGCAATATAGAATGAGTTCTGATATAAGGTCCATGAAGTATGTTGGTCTAATGCCTAAGGTTAAATGAATATGTTGTACTCATTGAATAAGATGTGTCTAGTCTAGGGTGACTTCGTAGGAACACTTTGTGTGAATAGTAGTGTGGGATGCTACTTTTACATTGCACTAGTGTGACTTGGGGTTTGTCTTACATGATGGTTCTTATGTGAAGTTTATGTTTCATATGCTATGTCCTTATGAATATATGTAGTTGAATTGAAGAAGGATGTACAAATATGCACCCTTTATGACCATAAGGTGATACTTTGGCATAAGTGGTGGAATGGGACACTATTCACGCATTGAACTAAGTATTACTTAACGGTTTCTTCAGGTAAAGGAGTTAAGGTAAAAAAGGAAAGGTAATGTATAGGAGATATGAATGTGTCTTAAATATGATAAATGGTTTTATGTTTTTTTTAATGGTATCCATGTCTAATATAATGTATGTGAACTTTATTGTTCTTATAGTATCAAAAGTTGATAAAGTTTCACTAAAAGACATGACACATGGTTTCTAACTAAACGCCCTCTTTAAAGCATGTTTCTCATGGTTATTATACTTGGTGGATTCTTGTACTGATACGATTCTTCCTCATCTTTTTACACAAAGTGTAGGTGGTGATGGCTAAAAGATCTTTCCTAGAATGAAGAGATTGTATTATAATCCCAAGCTCACATGTGTACTTCATTATTGAAGGACGTCAAGAGTTTAATTAACTTCATGTAATAGTATAGAAATGCTTTTCGTATGTTAAGGGTTGCGTCCCTATTCTGTTGAAGTCATGTCTAAGATGAAAAGGCGAGATTAGTGTCCTAACTATGTACTAATGGTTTTTAAATGAAATGACTTTTTAGTCTTGTGTTATATTATGAAAAAGTTTTAATTGCGCACTAAATTTTTTACGATACGATGAATGAATTGTAATGGCATGTATAACACCTTCGAGAAGTCAAGTATGTCGTGTTACTTCTAGGGATATTTTCCAGTTGTAACACATTAATTAGTTGGCGATACATGATACACATTCTAAGGTGCCTATCCTTCTTACATAAAAACAATACTAAAGCACCCTATGAGGGATACTCGATTCAATAAAGCCTTTGTCTAACAATCCTTTAGTAGTTACTTTAAAACTTTGAACTCGGTTGGAGCCATTCTACATGGAGAAATGGAGGTAGGGTGCGTATCCTGCAAAAGATCAATGCTAAAATCTATTTCCTGCTTGGGAGGAATGTCGGGCAAGTTATCGGGAAAGACTTTTGGAAATTCACTCACCACGGGGACTGACTCTAATGAAGGTGTTTCAGACATAACATCCATCATCCTATCAATATGTAAAATGCAATCTTTGGAGATCATTTTCCTAGACTTGAGTCAAGGGACGAATTGGCCTCTAGGAATAGAATTTCCCCCCTTATACTCTAAAGTATACTCAATTTGAAATTGAAACTTTACTACTAGATACGTACAATCAATAGAGGCATAGAGAGCATCAAACCAATCGTTACTTGAAATCTCATCAAGATCCAACATCTCTAACACTATCAAATCCACGAAGGCAAATTTATTGGACATAGAAATAGGACAACTCCTATAGATTCTATTTTCCACAAAAAAGTGACCAACCGGGGTAGAAGCCAAAAAATTCTCTAGTAACACTTCGGAGAGCATTTCCAACTTCATAGCCACAAAAGGTATAATAAAAGAAAAAGTGGCACTGGGGTCTAACAACGCATATACATCAATAGAAAATTCATGGAACATACCGGTCACAACATCCGTTAATCTCTCTTGATCACCTTGGGATTGAAAAACATTGCAGCAGTTTTTCATGAGAGCATCACAATATGAACCGCTTAGAGGAGTTTGCTTAGTTACTATCCTATTGGACGCAAGTATTGGGAAATTCTTCAATTGAATCCCACTCTTACCAAAAAAATAGCAAACACCCGTGCCCGAAGGATATTTACGATCCTTTTTCTTGCAACCGTTAGCATAAATAGGTTTCACCATAGAAGATTACCACTATTGACTTCTTTAGGCTTGAGGTTAGGCACCCTTACTTTATTGACCCTTGGAGTATTAGAGAATCCTTAGTTGCCCTTGAACCTCATATTTACGTTTGGAAGAATTCCCATCATCAGACCTTGATCTTTTCACTTCTCTGTTCCTTTGCTTGAGCCCTTGTTCCTCAATTTTTTCTGCATGCACCATAAGACATGAAATATTCATACTAGGGATTAGAATTTCCGAATGACACTCATTGACTACCAAGTTGTATACCCCCATCACAACTTGTTTCATCTTTGCCCTACAGTCTTGCACAAAAGATGGAACATACTTGGACAAATGGGTGAACTTAAGGCCATAGTTTTCCGTACAGACACCCCCTAGTCGATGATTTATGAATTCATGCATTTTTCGATTCCTCAGCTCTAGTTGAAAGAAACTATCAAGGAAGACTGACTTGACTTATTATATATTAGACCCTCCTTGTATGGGTCTATCACGTTTCCATTTCTCACACTATACTTGAGCCACTTTCTTTAATAGATAGGTGATTAATTCCTTCTTTTCTAGTTGAGGCACTCCCATAACATCAAGTACTTTTGAGATCTCATTAATGAACCCTTGTGGATCCTCCCTCACTTTGGATCCATAAAACATGGAAGGACTCATTCTAGTAAAATAATTTATCAAACATGATTGTAGATATATTGGGGTTCACACGAGTACTAGTATACTTATTGAGATTGGCCCTCATGGATTGGGTTAATATTTTTAAATTTGACCTTATTTCCTCATTTCTTATAGCCCCCTCATAATTAGGGGCTTGAAAAACTTGAGGAACTTTTAGAGGAACTCCTTCTTTAGATTCTCCTATTACATTCTTATTGTGACGACCTAGGAGCATCCGCTAGGCATAATCGGCGTTGTCTTCCTCGTAGAGGACTTAGACAAGCCCTTAGCATTCATCATAACCTATGTAGGTCAAAAATCTGAAAAATTATAACTTTTTACATATTGAGGCATCATAGACCTCTCACATACTATATGTTGAGTTTATTTAGACTCCTTGCATACGAAACTTACACAGACTTTTCATTTAGTCAATATAGCAAACATATAAGGATTTACTCTAGAAGCAACGTCTCACATTAAACCATCTAAAACGAAGTAGAACATTCAGGAATAGCCCTCATACAAATTAATAATGGCCACATAGGGATTACAACAAATGTGTTTAAGAACAGGAATGAAATGAATGTCTTTAAGTCAATAGCAATACTTCTAGGGAAAACGTGTGCCACAATCCTCAAACTAGAGGACCTACCATAAGTTGGGGAATAGCCCAAGTGTTCATGATAATATTCCTTGATATCTCAATGACCTTAACCTACATTATTTGGAAAAAGGGAAAGAATACGAGTTAGTACAACCACATGTACTAAGAATGCATATATGTAATAAACCATTTGAAATCATGCTAAAAAAAATATTTAGTTCAAAACGATGCTAAGTCATTTTTAAAATCCTTTATGCACAATAAAGAACATATTCAAGCTAATACACACAACATTACTAAAGACAATTCCATATTCAACACAACAACAATATCCTCATAATGTCAATTAAATATGAATATTATAAACATAAGGTCATATCAACATGAATATCATCATATCAAGATCATATAACCAACAAGTAATGTATAATAGATAATATAATCACAACAGATAAGTCCCTTACTCACAACCCCTTCATCATTCTACAAGTGCAATGCTTATGTCAAGCCCCATAACCCCACATAATCAAGTAACGAAAGCAAAGGATCATACACAATGTCAACATTTCATATATCTTCATAAATACATGTTCTTCATAATATATATGAATTTAAACCAATAGCATGTTCATCAATTGAACTAATATCATATAGGATAATCAATATGTAACGTCATCATATACATTTCATAGATATCATAACTACATAAAAGTACAACCCTCTGACAGTCTAAGTCCTAATTTAGAGCCTCACATGTTGGTTTAAGGATTGGTAATACTGTTTATAAGAAAAAAAATAATGTTTATAAACCATTTAGGAAGTTTTAGAAACATGACGTCAAGAAACATCCAAGACATCAAGAAGTTAGTGTAATGGACTTAGTGAAATGTCCTTAGGTTTCGTGAAGGTTTGGAGGTGTTTTATGAGGTATAAAATTTTAAAATGACTTAAAGTAAGTAAAACAATTTATATAGGGTGAAAATGTTTAGGTACGACCACCGAAGGGTCACCCTAGGGGTCCACGAAGAGACTCCAAACATGGCTAAGCAAGTTCCAAAAACATCAGCCAAAATGCAATAGGATGAAATGGGTTCCTTCGCGGACTTGGTGGGACTTTAGTCATAAATGTAATCTGCGTAGAGGGCACACAACGGACTTTGCAGTCTTAAAAAATAATTTGGAAAATCACGTGGAGCGACTCCCCGACGAAAATCAGAAATTTTGAATTCATGTTTGACTTAATTAAAGGGTCAACTTAAGTGAGGTATCTTTTGGGTATTTCATGGGAGGTCTATATATTTATTTTAAATAACATTTACCTCAAATTTAATCACTAATCAACTCCACAAATTAAAACCCAAAAGCTCTAACCTCTTTCTACTTTCTCTCTATATTTAACCTCCATCGAAGGAAGAAGAAAGCTTTAAGAAGAAGACCAATTCATAAAGGATACCACTTGAACTTTGTGT
Source organism: Solanum pennellii (assembly GCF_001406875.1). Lineage (NCBI taxonomy): Eukaryota > Viridiplantae > Streptophyta > Magnoliopsida > Solanales > Solanaceae > Solanum > Solanum pennellii. The sequence goes on along the minus strand of NC_028645.1, from coordinate 45,703,168 downwards.
CTTACGCTTGATTATGTATGGATTCTTCACGTTTGGGTTTCCTTTCCCTAAGAGTTCCTTTCAAAGTTGATTTCTAAATCACCCCATTCCAAGAGTTTTCCTTAGTAATTGTTTTTTTTTCTAAACTTGCAATTGATGGTTGATTGTGACTAATTGTGACTACCCATGACTAATTAAATATATATTGTTGAGTAATTGATGTTAATTAGGAGAATTTATTATGGATCATGTTCCATTTAACAATTTAACCTATGAAATGTAATGATGAATTCTAAGAGGTTGATCTTAATCCTCTTCGAGGACGATGACACCGCTCACTTCTAGGGGGTGCTTCTTGGATGTGAAAACTTGGTATCAGAGCATCAAGTTGAATATAATTAGGATGGATGTCTCATAAAACAACGTCTATGTAGATTCTTAATCATAATTGGGAAGCACGCCACAATTATGAATGAGAGTCTATATGATGGTTATGAAATTCTCGTCTTCTTGAAATCATATGTCGTGCCTCTAGAGTCTACTTTATGTATGCTTTCACCGATGACTTTTATAGTGGTTAAGGTATGCATACTTGAATAACAGTGGCACCAAGGGCCGAGGAAGGGATTGCGAAAGCGGGGGTTCATGACAATCAAGCTCCTCTGCAAGACAATCAAGTCCCTCCACTTGAAGAAAATGCTATGGGTGATCAAATTATGGTTGCTCATCCATCGAGGACTGATGGAGATATAAGGGAAGCTTTTCACAATTTAGACAAAGTCATGACTTCATAAGCTAAATGCGTCACTTCTCAAGTCAAATCCATGACGACCCAAGTGAATCTTGATGTTGGACCCCGAGTGCCCCATAGTGCTTGAAATATGGCATCTCATTTGAGAGACTTTACTAGGATGAACCATCCTATGTTCTACGGGTTAAGGGAGGATGAATACCGTCAAGATTTCCTAAATGAGCTCTACAGAATCCTATTTACTATGGGTGTTACTAAGGGTGAAAGGCCGAGTTTTCCACCTATCCACTCAAATATGTGTCACAAACTTGGTATACCTAATGGAGAGACAATAGGGTGATAAGAGGTGGTCCTGTGACATGAGAGATCTTTAAGAAAGCCTTCCTTGAACAGTTCATTCCAATAAAGTTGAGGGAAGCTAAGATAGAAGAATTCATCAATGTTTGTAAACGAGGTATGAGTGTACTTTAATACTCCTTTAATTTTACAAAATCATCTAAGTAAGCTCCATCCTTGGTGTCTAATCCAAGGGATGAGATGAGTCATTTCCTTAAGACAGTGTCCGATGACTTGGTGGAAGAAAGTCATTCGGATATGCTTCATGATAATATGAATAGATCTTGTCTAATGGTGCATTTTCAACAAGTGGAAGAAAGTAGGTTAAGAAGGAAGAATAGAGAGGCCAAGAGGTAAAAGTCCTTTGAAAGTGGTTCATCAAAGGGGAGGTTGGAAATTCAATAGAAGCCTAGATTCAATAAGAGATTCTCCAATCTAGTTCCTTATAAGTTATCTAAGGCTTGTGATGATAGGGTGACTAAGCCTAAGACCCATAAGGGGAAGAGTGAAAACTCACCTAGTGAGAAGCCTACTTGTATCAAGTGTGGTAAGGGTCATGTGGGCCTTTGCTTAGTTTGAATAGGTAATTGCTTTTGTTGTGGAAATAATGGTCAGAAGGTAAGAAGATTTCCTTAATTTTAAGGGGCAAGACAAGATGAGCGGACAAGAAAGTGGTTCTAATGTTGATGCTTCAAGAAAGAATCGCATTTATGCTCTCCGCTCTAAGGGTGCACAAGAGAGTTCTCCCGCTGTTGTGACCGGTACATTAAAAATCTTCTCTTTAAATGTTTATGCTTTACTTGATCCGGATTCTACCTTGTCATTTGTTACTCCTTTTGTAGCTAGAAAGTTTGATATTTTTCCTGTTATCTTAAATGAACCTTTTATGGTGAATACTCTGGTTGGTGATTCGGTGGTGTGAAGAAGGGCATATAGAAATTGTCCTATAATGTTGCCCAATAGAGTTACTCATGTTGAATTTGTAGAACTTGATATGGTTGATTTTGATGTTATTTGGGGATGGATTGTTTGCATGCTTGTTTTGGTTATATTGATTGTAGGAGAACGGTTGTCCAGTCTAACTTTCCTAATGAATGTGTCTTAGAGTGGAAGAGGGGATATTATATTCCTATAGGTCGTATAATTTCTTATCTAAAAGCTTGTAAGATGATCTCTAAAGCTTATATTATACTCGGTTGATCTAAAGAAAATCGAGGCGGTTATAAATTGGACTAGACATTGGGTTTAAACCGACGTAAGATGTTTCTTGGGTCTAATTAGTTACTATATGAGGTTTGTGGATGGTTTTGCATCCAGTATATCTGCTTTGACTACTTTTGCCAAAACAATGTTAAATTTCAGTGGTTGGAATCATGTGAAAGAAGCTTCCAAACTTTAAATGATAGGCTTACAACCGCTTTGGTGTTTACTTTACCGGAGTGTCCTAAGGGTTTCGTGGTATATTTTGATACATCTCGAGTGGGATTGGGTTGTGTCCTTATGCAACACGGGAAGGTCATAGCCTATGCTTCTAGACAACTTAAGGTTAATGAGAAGAACTACTTAACTCAAGATGATGAGTTAGACCGTGGTGTTGAATCTGTAAATATGGAGGGATTACCTATATGGTGTTCATGTTGATGTGTAGACCCACCATAAGATTCCTCAATACTTGTTTACCCAAAATGATGTAAATCCCCAACAAAGAAAATTGTTAGAGTTGTTGAAAGATTAAGACATGAGTGTTCTTTATCACCCCGGAAAGGCTAACGTGGTTGTGTATGCTCTTAGTTGTATGAAAATGTTTAGTGTGTCTCATGTTGAGGAGATCAAGAAAGTCCTAGTGAAGAACATAGGCTGGCTAGTTTGGGTGTCCGATTAGAAGCTCGTACTAGAGGTTTTATGGTCCATCATTACTATGAATTGTTTTTAGTGGATGAGATGATGTATGACAAACACCTTAATCTATCATTGACGGAGTTAAAGGAATTAGTTCTTGGAAAGCTTAATGAGTCATTCTCCTCAGGGGGGATGGCGTTTTGAGGTACCAAGGGAGGTTGTGTGTGACCAATGTGGATGATTTGATAAATAAGATTCATGAGGAAGCTCATGCTTCTCATCATTTGATTCATCTAGGTTCTACTAAGATTTATTATGACGTTAGAGAAATATTTTGGTAGGAGGTCTTTAAAAGGGACATAGCGGAATTCATTGCAAAGTGTCCAAAATGATAACAAGTGAAAGCCAAGCACTAGAATCTAGGTGGTTTACTTCAAGAAATCCAAGTTCCTACTTAGAAGTGGGAAGACATTAATATGAATTTCATACTTGCTTTTGCCATGAACTCGAAAGCAAAATGACTCTATATGGATTACATTGGATAGGATGACAAAGTCCGCTCACTTTATTCATGTTAAGTCCAGTTACTCAACATATGATTATGCCAAGATCAATATAGATCACATTGTGAGTCTCCATGGTGTTCCACTATCCATTATATCAGATAGGAAATAACAATTCACATCTTGATTTTTTAGGTCGTTTGAAAAGTGTTTGGGTATAAGAATGATGTTGAGCACCCCTTTTCATCCCCAAATGGATGATCAATCAGACCGTACCATTACTAATCATGAGGATATGATTAAATCTTGTATCATTGAATCGAAGGGAAGTTAGGATGAGAACTTGCCTTTGGTGGAATTCTCTTTTAACAATAGCTTCCATTCGTCTATATCCAAGGCTCCTTTTGAAGCTTTGTACGTAGGAGATATAGATATTCAATTGGATGGATTAAATTTTGTTAATCTTCACTTTCTAGTCCTGACTTCATTTATAGACATTGGAGAAAGTTCATTTCATAAGGAATCGATGGAAACATTCTATAGCCGACAATAGGAGAAGAAAATTAGAATTTGAAGAAGGTGATAAAGTGTATTTGAAAGTTTCACCCATGAAAGGGGTGGTGATCTTTGGAAAGAAGGGGAAATTAAGTCCTCGTTATGTGGTCCCTTTGAATTTTTTCAAAGGGTTTGTGAGGTTGCATATGAGTTGATGTTACCTAGTGATCTATCTTAAGAAGTGCATTGGTTTTCCATGTGTCCATGCTTATGAACTGAATTGGTAACCCCGAATCCATTCTTCCTTTTGAGGGTCTAGGAGTGGATGAGAATCTCTCCTATGAAGAGGTTCCGGTAGAAATCCTTGATCACAAAGTCAAGAAGTTGAGGAACGAAGAGGTGGTTCCGTAAAAGTGTTATAGAGAAACCACCTAGTGGAAGGGGAAATATGGGAGGGGAAATTAAGGTTAGTAGTTCCTATTAACAATGACTTGTTTTGCAAAGACATGCTTAATTATTGTAACAGTTTTTCCTAAAATGAATTTTTATGGAAAGATACTCTTTTGCTTGATTTGCACTTCTTTGTGTATTTGGTAGGTTGTTGCCTTTATTAAGATATATTGTTGCATGTTTATGTGTTTTAAAATAAGTTTTGGCATAAGTGACTCATTGATATTATGTTGAGCTCATGTTACGATTGAGAAGGAAGTTCCTTATATTGTGATGTTGAGTTCTCGTGAGAAGCAATTGATATTTGGAGTTGCAATGAGTAAATGCCATGTTTTTTTGTGATTTAATGTGTAACTCATGTGGATTATGTATGTCGTTCGTTGGGCTACTCGTATTGATTCTATCCTTTCTCTTCAAAAGATTTTTGGTGTCATTCGGGGAAGAATGTTCCAAAAGGGGGGGGGGGGGATAATGTAACACACAAATGTACAAGACCTAATCTTGATCCTCACATGTTGTTCTAAGGATTGGCAACACTGTTTCTAAGACAAAAATAATTTTATAAACCATTTAGGAATTTTTAGAGTCAAGACATTCGGAAGCTAGTGTAATTGAACTAGTGAAACATCCTTAGGTTTCATGAAGGTTTGGGGGTGTTGTATAAGGTCTAAAACTTGTAAAATTACTTTATATAAGTAAAACCATGTATATAGTGTGGAAATATCCAGGTCTGACCCCCAAGGGTTGCTCTAGGGGTCCACGAAGAGATCCCAAACTTGGCAAACCATGCTGCCAAAGCAGCAGCAAAAATGCAGTATGATGAAATGGGTCCCCATCACGGACATGGCAGGCCTTTGGTCAAAAATCAAGTCTACATCTCGGTCAGACAGCGGACTTGTTCCCCGACGAAAATATGAAATTTGGAATTCAAGTTTGACTTCATTAAAGGGTCAACATAGGTGAGGGGTCTTTTGGGTATTTCATGGGAGGTCTATATATCAATTTTGAATCAGTTTTATCTCACATTTACTCACTGAAATCAAATCTCCAAATAAAAACCCAAAAGCTCTCACCTATCTCTACTTTCTCTCACTTTTCAACCTCCATAGAATAAAGAAGAAATATTGAAGAAGAAGACCAATTTGCCTAGGATTTCACTTGAATTTCATGGATTAAGCTTCATTAAGGTATGGGTTCTTCAATCTTGGGTTTCCTTTCCGAATAGGTCCTTTTAAAGTTGATTTCTAAATCACCCAATTCCAAGGGTTTTCTTCTACTAATGGGCTTTCTTCTAAACTTGCAATTGACGGATGATTATGACTAATTGTGATTGCCCATATAGATTGTTGAGCAATTGATGTTAATTAAGAGAATTTTTTATACATCATGTTATTTTCCCCAATCTCCAAATTTTTTTTATCATGCTCATGAATTTATTGGAACTGAAGAATGTATGGATTGCGAGACTTTTGATAGCTACTGTAATTCATTTATGGATTTGCTAGGGTAATTTATTGTTGGTATTGGATCTAATTTTTTCTGAATTCATGATGAACCCTATTCCTCCTAACCCTAGGTTATGAATTTAAATTAATTGGGATATTGATGATGCAATTGACTTAGTGATTCTATTAATTAATATTGTATGACTTAATTACACCTATTGATGGATAAAATAGGATCGGTTGAGGGTAATAACAATGATGATGGCTTATGAAGATTAATTGGTAAGACTTTGTGATCTAGAACCTTTACTTCAATTGTGATGGCTTGTACTTGGTGATAAAGTTCAATTGAAATGTATTGATTATGTGATTGTTAGATTATGCTTAAGATTAAATGATATAAGGTTTAATGAATTGCCTATGTGCCTTATTATGACATAATAATGCTAATGTGTTGATCTCACATATGAGGGTTGTATTGAAAAGACATTCTCATGCAATTCCTAATGAGCTAATGATGATGATTTACAAGGGGTTAGTCTACTATGACCTAAACTAAGATATGATGAATAATGAAGGCTTAAAGACATTTCAAAAAGGGACTTTAGCTTAGCACCGAGTGAACTTGAAAATGAGAAGTGTTGGCTTTCCATAGATGAAGATTCACCATATAGTTCCACATGAAATGTTGACTCCCCTTAGAGGGATACTCACCCTATGGTCTTTCATAAGATGAGGGGTCAAATGCTGATAAGCATGTAGAGGGTTCAAGACATATCTTATAGTTTCTTAACTATGTTAAATAGGAAGACTAGCTAGTGAATCCACATGGACATCTATGTTAATGTTTTACTTCGACCTTGGAAAGCTGAGCACCTTCCTTCAGTGTAGGGCGAATCACACCATATTCCATGTTTACTTCACATGGTCTATGTCGGTTAAGGCAATTGTTCCTAAAGGTAAAATAAAGTAAAAAAGTGAACACAAACTAGGGTGACTTAAGGGGTTTCACTTAGTCTAGATAGGGGTATGGGACACTACGTATACATTGTACTAGATGGCCTTGAGGGAAGCCATCGAAGGTTGTTATTATGTATATAAAGTATATGTTATGCATATGTTGACTTTAAAATTAATGATCTTATATGATGTTAGTTTCACTTATGAACATGCCATTGGTCTATATTGCTAAATAGGATAATGACTACTCTTGATGCTATGTTATGTGAAATTACACATTGCTTGTATCCTTTGTTTTATTTACTTGGTTGAGTAAAATAATAGGGGTTTTCTTGGTCATTGCACATGTAGACTTGATGATGGGTTATAAGGAAGGGTATTGTTTATGATGTAATGATATGAATGCTTATACATTCTTTGTTGCTATACCATCATGTTAGAGTTGTTTGGTAATGTACTTAAGAATGCTTCTACACATGTTGACTTGATTAAACTTGATGATGTTTCTCATGTGATATATATGATCTTGTCTTGATGAATATGTTATTATTGAAATATATGGGTTCTTGAATGTGCATTGAAAACTCTCAAATGACTTAGCATGTTTTCTAAAGCAAATTTCCCTTTCTCATGCATTCTTTCAAATGTTTTTTGTGCATATGCCTATACTTAGTACAAGTGATGTACTGACCCATGATTCTATGTTTACTAAAAAATGTTGGTTCCGGTCCTTGAGCTTATAGAGGTCTATTAAAGATAAATTGTATTCTCATTCTCGAATTTTGGTAGATCCTCACTTTTCGAGGACGATGTCACTATCTTGCTATTTGATGTTGTTTAGTCTGTAGGACACTTTTCTTAATTCTCTTCATTTGAAGACTAATTTTGTATATGCCTACATGTCGTTTTTATTGTATGAAGTATTAGCTATGTCCATGTTGTAATCATTCTAGATGGTTTTAATATGAGACGTATCCTAGACTTCTTATGAATCTATATTGCTCTCTTATGTATGTGAAATAAATGTATAAGTCTATGTAGTGATTCCTTTGCGAGGAGTCTATGTACACTCCCTATGTATATATCGTATGTATGCGAAGGTTCTATGTAAACCTCAATGTAGAAGTGATTATTAAGTTTTAATTTTTTGCAATACAACCTATGAAATGTAATGACGAATGCTAAGAGGTTTAACTTAGTCCTCTCCGAGGACTACGACACCGGTTACTTCTGAGGGGTTGTCCTTGGATGTGACTAGAACAACCTTCTTGGACTTCCTTCAAACTCAACTTGTGTCATGTATACGTAGAGTCTCATACACCTACCAAGACTAACTAGAACCCCTTAAGTCACCCAAGTCAGTGTTCACTTTATAACTTCCATTATACCTTCGGGAACAATCTCCTTAACCTACAATAGACCATGTGAGCTAAACATGGAATTTGTTGTCGTGAAACCCTTCATCAAAAGAAAGTGGTCTACATTCCAAGGTAGAACCAAATCACAAAAATAGCATCTACGTGGCTCCACTAGCTGGTACTCCTACGTAGGCAACATAGTGAAGAACTAGGACATATGTATTGGACCCTTTAATTGCGAAGTAACATTATAGTCACCATCTCATGAGCACCATTGTGAACCTACCTTCACATATTTGGAAGGGATATCTCTTATATCTATCTCACTCGGTGCTAAGATAAAGTCCCTTTTTGAAATGCCATTAAGTCATTCTCAATCATCATAGATTAATATAGGTCATAGGAGACTAACCCCCATGGTCAAATACTAGGTTGAATAATACCCTTATCTAACAAGTCTTTTAGTTGAATCTTTAGCTCATTCAAGTCTGCCGAACCCATCCGTATGGAGGGATTTTAATGGGATTCATATCACGTAGTAAGTCAATACAAAAGTCTATTTCCGGTTCAAGGGGAATTCAAGGCAAGTCATCGCGAAAGACTTACAGAAATTCTTTCCATACGAGGACCGACTCTATAGGAGGAATGTCGGACTAAAGATCTTTAACCCTCAGAATGGTAAATACACCCTTTAGAGATCATTTTACAAGATTTTAAATAGAAAATAATATAAACATTAGGAATTGAGTTACCCCACTTTCAACTCTAAAAAGGGTTCATTAGGAAATTTGAATTTAACCACTCTTTTTCTATAATCAATGGAAGCAAAACAAGCATGCAACCAATCCATTCCCAAAATGACATCATATCGACTATATAAAATTCTACCAAATGAAACCATGTAACTCTATTTGTCGAAGATATGGGACAAGTCTTAAACACTCTTCTAGCAACCACGCAGTCACCCACAGGGGTAGTAACCACCAAAGGTCAACTAGACGGGTAGAACATCAAAATTTTTAGGTACTAGAGGACTTAAAATGATAAAGTGGCACCGGGATCGAGTAACGCATAAACATCAATAGATAAGACATGTGACATACCGGTTACCATATTGGGATATTCGACTTTCTCACCTTTACAATGGAGAGCATAAAAGCATTTCTTATTTGGAGAATCGGAACTAGGAGCGTTTTCTTGAACTTCACTAACCCCTTTATGTTGACTCCTCACATTAGGACAATCCCTTACCTTATTACCACTCTTTCCACACCCAAAGAAATTTTCCGTCCCAACTAGACACTTACCCCAATGCTTCATACCACACTTTGTACAAGTAGGTTTCTTGCTAGGTGAATTTCGATTTCTTCCCTTTAGGGACAGAGGGTTATACAACCTATCCTTTTTTTCTTTAGGAAAATTGGAAGGAAGTTGGTTAGAAACCCTCTTCTTGAACCTAGTCTTGTCTTGAATCTCAAACCTACCCTTGGAAGTACCTACCTCATAAGAATTGGCCCTCTTAAGCTCCCTATTATTCCTCTTTAGTCTAATCTCCTCAACTTTTTGTGAATGAACCATCAACTGATAGATATTCATATTGTCATGAAGAATCGTCCAGGTAAACTCTTCAACTAGATCGTCGGTCACTCCCATCACAAAGCGTCGCATCTCATCTCCAAGATTTGATAACAAGGAAAGAGTATACTTGGACAATTTAGTGAACTTCAATGAGTACTATTGCATACTCATTTATCCTTCACGAAAGTTGATGAACTTTTCAACTTTCATTTCCCTTTTCTCTCTTAGAAACCTATCATGGAAAGCTCTTCTAAATACCTCCCAAGTTATAGGACCCGCTCTCAAAGCCCTTTTGTCTCTCCATTGGGTATACCATGTCTGATATACATGCTTTAATTTATAGGAGGCTATATCGACCTTCACATTTTAACTCACGTCTATGGAATAAAGGATATTATAGACCTCATCAAGAAATTCTTGGGGGTATTCATTCACCTTTGACCCATAAAATATCGGATGGTTAATCCTCGCGATGTTCGTCAAGCGGGAAGCCATGGTACTAGTATTTTGTTGAACACGTGGTCCAACCTCCCAATTTGCTGGATCCGTCATGGCTTGAGTTTAAGTGGTTACCTCTTGATCTTGGGTAGTCATATCTTAGGACAAGCATACGAAATACAATCTTATCTCTCCATCCATTATAGGTGGAGAAATGACAGGATCTTGGTCTTGTGGAAGAACTTGATTGCAATGTGGAGGGGCTTGATTCTATTGGGGAGTAAGTCCCACATTAGCAAAATCTTCCTCAACTGTCCTTGCAGCTTCCTCTCGTAGTCTTCTCCTATCCACAAGAAAGTGATAAGAAGAAAAAGGGACACATATATTTACACCTCATATGGGACGACTTTCAATATTACCAATAAGTGAGAATTTTTATGCATCACATGGCCTCTCATTCATAAATGTGGGGCGCTTCACACACATGAACAAGACATTACATAGACGTGGATTAGTGAGACATCAATCCTACAATTACTTCAACCTCAATCTCTGATACCAAGTTTGTCACGACCAAGGAGCACCCCTTAGATGTAACCGGTGTCGTTGTCCTCGGAGAGGACGTTGACAAGGCATTAGCATTCCTATACCATATCATAGGTAAATGATGTTGAAAAATTAGAACTTTTTACATATTGAGGTATACATAGACCTCTCACATACTATATATGGAGTTTACTCAGACTACTCGCATATGAAGCTTACATAGGCTTCTCATTTCGTCAACATAACTAACATGTAAGGATTTAGTCTAAGAACACCATATCATAATAAACCATCTTAAATGAAGTAGAACATTCGGACATAGCCCTCATACAAATTTATATTTCCCACATAAGGCTTACAACAAATGTCTTCAAGAATAGGAAAGAAATGAGTGTCTTTAAAAAAAGAGAAATGCTACTAGGGTAGAAAATCTGTTACCCATCCTAAAACTTGGGCACCTACAAAAACTTGGGGAAAAGCCCAAGCCTTTTTGCAAAGCACCTTGATAACTCAACGGTCCGAACCTACATTGTTTGGAAAAAGGGAAAAATATGGGTTAGTAGAACCATATGTACTAAGTATAGATACATGCAATAAACCATTTGAAATCATGCTCAGAAGGACTTTTAGTCCAAAACCATTCTAAGACATTTTCCAAAGCCTTTATGCACAATTAAGAACATATACAAGCAAATAGAATGAACATTACTAAAGACAAGTCCATATTCAACACAAGACCAATATCATAACAAAATCATGTCAACATGGATAATATCAACATTTGGTCATATAAACATGAATAGCATCTTATAAAGATCATACAACCAAAATAACTACAACATAATGTTATAACAACAATTTATATATTAGATATCATATCATCACAACTTATAAGACCCTTACTAACAACCCTTTCCCAAGCCTACAAGTTGAATGCTTGTGTGAAGCCGCATAGGCACACATAATCAAGTAAACCAAGCAAAGGATCATACGCAATGTAAATATGTCATATATCTTAATATCATACTTGTTCTTCATCACATTTATCAATTTAAAACACTAGCATGTTAATCAATGGAATTCATATCAAGTAGTAATATCAAAATGTAAAGTTATCATATACATTTCATACATATCATAAGTACATAAGAACAACTTTTTTAGACTTCTTTCAAGGTCAACTTGTGCCATATTTAAGTAGAGATTCTTAACCCTACCTACACTTAGTAGAACCCCTAAAGTCACCCTAGTTAGTGTTTAATTTATTACTTCCATTTTACCTTCGAACCAATCGCCTTAACAGATAATAGACCGTATGAGCTAAACATTGAACCAAGTATCATGAAACCCTTCACCGAAAGAAGGTGGTCTAGTCACAATGGTAGGACCAAAATATGGACATATAATTTTTGGTGGATCCACTACCTAGTATTCATATGGGGACAACAAAGTTCAAGAACTAGGAGATATGTCTTGGACCCTCTTTATGCGCATCTGCATTATAATCACCATCTCATGAGAACCATTGTGAAACTACCTTCCCACATTGGGAAGGGACACTTCTCATATATAGTTTCCGCGGTTCTAAGCCAAAGTCCCTTTTTGAAATACCATTTAGTCATTCTTAATCATCATATATTAATATAGGTCATACGAGAGTAACCCCATTGTATAGCATGTCATTAGCTCATTAGGTATATAACATCTTCCTACTTGCATTATCATAGCCTCACCATGATCTCATATTCAACATAATCATAACATGCCATCATATTTATCATATAATATCTTCTTAAGCTAATCATATATAATACTTCAATTGCACAACACCATCAATTATAGACCATCATCATCAAAGTAAAGAGTTCAAGATCACTAAGACTTACCAATCGGCCTCCATGGCCTTCTTCAAGATCTTACCCTCTATACATCACAATAATCTAATTATCCACTCACCATTATCATAATATTGTGAATTAAAAAATAACATTTTCACGACTCGAGAGAAAACCATAGAAGAAATGGCATTCCCTTTAGTCATGGCACGGCGTACGTGACCTCTCAAGGTCTTGTAAAAGCCCTTTGACATCATTTATTGCATACATTTATGAAAAGTAGTGTGATATTACAACATTTAACATTAAATACCAACTCTTCAAAATATCTCTTTTATAGAAGTCTAAAATTTCTCCTTTATTGAAGTCACCATCATAGACACACGAATATATTTGGACACGACCCATTCATCAACATATAGAAATATCTAACTCTATTATAATACATTTAACACAGAAAAATTAAACAAAGTTATGTCCTCGGATCTATTGAGGACATACCCCAAATTTGCTTAAATGAATACTAACCCAAGCTTGAACTTCAAAGGACTCCTCTCTAGTAAATGACAAATCACTCAGTATGATGACATGCACATAAAATCATGATAAAAACATTTTTGTAAAACATGCTCTTTTTGAGTAAACCTCCATGAAACTATTATAAGAGTCCCTTAGAAGTAAACACAAACACACATAGTCACATTACAAAACATAACATATCATCACTTCAACAGCACAAGGATAAGACTCTCCTACCAAAGGTCCTCCTAAGGCTCACTTGAGTGAGTCATGAAGATGGACCCTATAAAACCCCTTCACACACACCTAAGATATACTCAAGTACTTCTAAGATAATATTATTCACTAAGTTAAATTAAACCCACTACTTAAAGTTAGTCTATGACTCAACTAAGTAGGACATGAAGAGACCACCCATACACCTTCTTCGAGTTGACCTAAGCCTTAAAGCTACTCTAGATAAGTACTTTTACATTTACATAAATGTATCTTAAGTAACTATGTTCATTATGTCATTAAGATACATTGAATAATTAGAACTTTCACATAATTGTCTTCGAGAAGACCTAGGGAACCTAAACACTAGAATCTTCAAAGCCCACTCTTGAAATGTCTAGATATTGTCCCATTGCAATACCTAAAATTTATAGAACCTATCACATACTAGAATGTACCCCACATGATGATAATAGTCAATAACTTTAATAGGCCATACTAGCTAGGCATGGAATCAAGAGTCAAACCCTACTCCAATGGAGGGTATTCCACTTGCCAAGGGTAGAACTAGGACACATCCCATGTAGGCACATGGTTAAGGAATATGAAATGTTTCTCTGTACTTGGTCTCATCTCAACTAGATCCACCTACCAAGTATACTCAGTTAGTGCTAGCGTTTTTTCTCTTAGATTAATCCAATATAGGAGTATATGAAGAGGTACCATATAATAGTCATACCTAAATAATAATACACCTTACAAAAGAGGGTCCACTAGGTCTACCTTCAATGGTTACTAGGATAGATAAATAACTTTCCTAAGGATGATTTCATGTCGTCCCAACAAACCAACCTCTAATTCTATCGTTCACACAATAAGAATACAATTACGACTTTCAACTTCAAGGATATCATAACCTCCTTTCTTGAAGGTTCCACACAAATGAACTTCTTAACTATGTTAAACATCATGCTCCAAACATAAATATACATTCATGACAAAGGTGTTTTAGCCTACTAAGTTAAGATTCATATTCATATTGTTTATGCATCAAGTAAGTGACATAGATCTATCAACACAAGACACACTTCATCTTATCACATGTACGATATCATTCAAGTTGCACAGATGGTCAACTAAGTATACTAGAAAGTCACCCTACACATTTTTATCGAAATACAACCATAATCCATCAAAAGATTCATATATTCAACTACGAAGATTCAAACTTCAACATCAAGTATACACATATAAGGCCTTACTATAGACTATCATGATCATATATAATCACTTAGAAGAACACGTACTGTGACTTCATATATACACATAATCCATATATATCTTCACAATGATCACATATCCAAATTATAACATGATAGCATCCTAATACATAAAGTAAGGCCGAAAAGGTCACATCATTTCACAATTGATAAAGTAATGTCGACAAGGCCACGTTCTTCATAATTTTATCAAATAAGCACAACCATTAATAAGTGGACCATACCAATCATCACAACTAAAGACCTATACTACACAATATATAGAAGTTTGGGAAAACATACCGCCAATCCAATCTTAACAACTCCAATCCATAGTCAATTCAACAAACTCAATCCACAAATGCTCTTACCAATAACCATAATCACCAATTAGTTCAAATAATAACAATGTAAAATGATCCAACAAGGCCCAACATGAAAATCATAAAAGTAAGACAGCCTATATACAACTCTCACATAATTCATACTTATATCAATTTTCTAATACAATGTATATAAGAAATCAAAATGATTGAGACATGATCAAATCACTCATACTATAGTTTTAAAAAAGGAAATCGTTATTTGTATGGGTTCATGGAGTTTTTGATCCAAAATCATCAAATTATCATCAATTCAATAAAAATTCATTGATTCAAAACATTTTATGCAAGAACTCGTGGCTATATGATAAAATAGGAGAATTCATTGAAATTGACTCCTTGAAGAAAGAGGATTAAATTATTAAACACCATAACTTTATTGTTAAGAGAATCCCTCAAAGTGGATAGAGAAAAACATGTAAAAGTTGTCTTCTTCTTTGGATCTTCAAAGCTTCATCAATGGAAGTTTTTGGAAAGAAGAGATGGAGAGTATTTCTTTAGGAATTAAGTTTTTGGATTTGAATGGTAAATTGTGGTTTAAAAAGACTTAATAACCTCCTCTAATGAGTAACCAAAAAATCCCTGTACTTATAGGACGTTTTAACCAAGTCAAACTTAACTTAAACTATCGGAACTTTCATCCAGAAACAAGTCCACGACTTGGAGAAGCTCCCACATGATTTTAGAAAATAAATTCCAAAAAAGTAGTGTCCTCATTGTTTCCGCGACATGGACTAAAAATATTGTCCTTGATGAATCATGTCCGCGACGAGGACTTGTTTCCTCCATGCACAAACGCTGCTTCCTTGGGCAGCTTTCTAAATCAAGGATTGGGTCCTCCTAAAGGACCCCTATGGCTGTCCTTGGGAAGTCATGCTCGGACCTTTAAAATTCAAATACACTCGTACACAAGTTAATAACATGTCATATCAATTTGAACTCCATACAACACATAAAACATGTCAAGGCACAATAAAATACACAAGCATGTTTCAAGGCAAAACTTCCGAAAGTCTTGGACATCTGGGATGTATGACCTCAAAACGTAAGACACTGTCAAAATACCATTTTAATCAATTTTAAGATTATAAAACCTTATGACACAATGTAAAGATCTAGAATCACGTAAGTCCTTATAGAGGTGTTACAAACATAACCAATTCCAAAAACCCTAATCTTCTATAAGTCCAATTAATAGAAAGGGATAGGGAAAAAGGCTCAAACAATGAATGATTCAAGAAATAGATCCAATCCCAACAATATATGACAATAGGTACTCCACGAATTAAATAGAATAGTTAACACAAGTCTAACAACCAACACATATATGAATTCATAATCAAGATCCATGATATGGAAAATTGGTGAAAGGTCATTGATCACAAGAAATTCCTATTAACCAACATCAATTACTCACAATATACACTTAATTAGCCAAAGGTTGTCACAATTCGTCATAATCAATCATCAATTTAAAGATTCGAAGAAAACCCATTTGTAGGGAAAAATCCTTCGAATTGGGTGATTTAGAAATCTATTTTGAATGGACTTCTTGGGGAAAATAATCCAAAGAGTTAAGAATCTATACCTTAATGAATAATAATTCCACGAATTTGAGAAAAAAAATTGAGAACTTGATATTCTTCTCCAAGCTTCCAATGCTCTTCAATGGAGGTTGAGTAAGAGCTATAATTTAGAGTGAAGTGAGAGTGATTTGGGGAATTGATTTGTGTGGGTGAAATTGACTTAAGACTGACCTATATAAATAAATATTAACTCCCTAAATTACCCAAAATTCCTGTCACTTCAATGTGTCTTTTTGTGAAGTCAAATTGACTTTAAAAAGACTTGCACAAATCTTAGAAGTGGCTGCGCATCGCTGGAGCAGTTTCATATCTTTTTTCTGAAATCCAGGTTGAGGAATTGAGCCTTGTGAATTCCCCGTGTCACTAGATAATTTTTTCTTCCAAGTGATGGCTGCACGACGCGTGAGAGCATTCAAATCATGGCTGCATCCGCGCTGTTCTGGCAGCTTGCTTGCCAATGTTCAGGTCCTCCTCAAGCACCATCGGGTGGTCCTTGGGGAGTCGTTACTGGATTTTTTTACCATATAAAAATTATTATACCTATTTAAAGTTTTTTTACAAGCTTTACACTTCATATGAAAATCCCTAATTTTCACTAAACATAAGGACGTCAACTACTTAAATTTCGCTAGTTTACGTACGTCAAGGTTGAAATTAAGTCTTTTATAATTCTACACCAACATTATTATGTTATTATAGTTCTAGACTCATCATTTTAATCATTATTAACTAGGTGAGGCTCTAGTCTAGTTCATAGGACTTCCAGAGCATTACACTTCTTGCGCTAGCCCTTCTTATATTCTTATCCTATACACACAAAAGAAGGATTAGGAAAAGGACTTCATAGAGTTAAAAATCTAAGGAACGACTAAACAATAATAAAAAAGTGAAACATCCTAATCAACTTATAGCCTCTTATAAATAAATGTAGTATGTTTCAGATTCATGAATCAGACTCTACTAGACAAGGCTTATCAGACATCATCCTAGAATCATTATAAACCTTGTCTAACAACCCTAAAATGACTATGCTAAGTAATGCCTAATGTATCTGGAATGCCTAGATTAGACTGGGTTCACACGGATTTATGCGAGTAGAACCAGGCCTCTGACCTCTGAAACAGCCAAGCCAACTAACTTGGTGAGTTAGTTGAGCTAGGAAACGTTGTGTCCAGTCATGCAGCGCACACGAATATGAAGATTTACCCAAATGAGTCTTAACCGGACTTAAAAAGAGATAATATTGAGTATGGAGGTCTAGGGGTAAAATGATCTTTTCCAGGATAAGGGTAGTATTGTGATTACCCTAAATAATTAATTAATTGATTAATATGGTGGAGGGGCAATTCAGGTAGAGGTTGCCGAATTTGACCCTTTAAGCAAAATCTAGCTCCACATGGTTTTTAGCCTTGGTGGAAGCAAGGATTAAATTGTATTAATTTTATTTAGTGAATTAGTTAAATAAATTAATATTTAAAAAGCTTATTTAATTAAAGGAAAATAAAAATTTTAATAAAATAATATTAATATTAAAAATAATGAGGAGTCCTAGTTTGACCAAGTCTCCACCTAACTCTCCTAATCCTAATCCTCTCATTATCACGTCTCTCACTCTCATTCTAACGTTTTTTATCAATAAAAGAACTGAAAATAATATTTCTTCACTATTGAATAACTTACACACAAAAAATCAAACGAAAAGATAAGCTAAAAACGAAAAATCAACAACATTCTTCTCGACAGATTGGGTTTGGGATTTCGGTGGTTAGGCAGTGGTATCGTGGGAAATTTGCACCATTTAAACAAGTGTGGAACGACATTAAGGTATGGGTTTTATTCTCTATTGATCCCTTTCCCAAGAGACCCTTAAGTTTAGTTTAAGTTCCAATCGAGAAAATATGGTTTTCCCCGTTGCATGCCCTTATCATTAGATCCTTCTAAAGAATCAAAGCATGCGTTGGTATGTCTTCTGGTAGATAATTTTAGGTCTGTTTGTCATAATGTGTTTAATGTGTATTCGGAGATCATGTAAGGAATGAAAAATATATTCCAGAAAGTATATTAGGTTGACCTTTTTGAGCATGTTTGTGTTGAATATTTACTAAGTTTGCTGCCTGAAATTTGTGTGTTAAAAATATTGTGTTTTCGTTTATGAAAATGTTAAAAGTATGATGTTCATATAAGAGTAATGTTTCTGCAAAAATGTCACCCAAAATACTCCAAGAATCAATACAAAAACTGGAGAGAAAGATGGATTGGAAGAGACCAAATTTCCAGCTTGCTGGAAATATTGGTATCGGCCAAAGATATGAAAAATGAACTATGTTTTAAATTTTTTTAAAATGTGAGCTCATTGGGGATTTAATCCATGACCTCACCAAATGTAAACTGCATAAAAAATTCATGAGAAAAATGAAAGGAAAAATAATGTGGAGAGTGGGGATTGAACACACTACCTCTTGAATAGATGAGAGAGTTAGGAGAAAAAGTAAAGGAGAAGAATAAATTTGGTGAGTGGGGATTGAACCCACAACCTCTTGAATAGATGAGCGAGTTAGGAGAAAAATAAATGTGGTGAGTGGGGATTGAGCCCACAACCTCTTGAATGGATGAATGAGTTAGGAAAAAAATAAAGATGAAAAATAAATGTGATGAGTGGGGATTGAACCCACAACCTCTTGAATAGATGAGAGAGTTAGGAGAAAAAAAAAGGACAAAAATATAAGTGGTGAGTGGGGATTGAACCCCCAACCTCTTGAATAGAGGAGAGAGTTAGGAGAAAAAAAAAGGACAAAAATATAAGTGGTGAGTGGGGATTGAACCCCCAACCTCTTGAATAGAGGAGAGAGTTAGGAGAAAAAAAAAGGACAAAAATATAAGTGGTGAGTGGGGATTGAACCCCCAACCTCTTGAATAGAGGAGAGAGTTAGGAGAAAAAAAAAGGACAAAAATATAAGTGGTGAGTGGGGATTGAACCCCCAACCTCTTGAATAGAGGAGAGAGTTAGGAGAAAAAAAAAGGACAAAAATATAAGTGGTGAGTGGGGATTGAACCCCCAACCTCTTGAATAGAGGAGAGAGTTAGGAGAAAAAAAAAGGACAAAAATATAAGTGGTGAGTGGGGATTGAACCCCCAACCTCTTGAATAGAGGAGAGAGTTAGGAGAAAAAAAAAGGACAAAAATATAAGTGGTGAGTGGGGATTGAACCCCCAACCTCTTGAATA
This sequence comes from Solanum pennellii, assembly GCF_001406875.1. Classification (NCBI taxonomy): domain Eukaryota; kingdom Viridiplantae; phylum Streptophyta; class Magnoliopsida; order Solanales; family Solanaceae; genus Solanum; species Solanum pennellii. The sequence continues at coordinate 45,683,468 of NC_028645.1, read as the reverse complement.
GAGGAGAGAGTTAGGAGAAAAAAAAAGGACAAAAATATAAGTGGTGAGTGGGGATTGAACCCCCAACCTCTTGAATAGAGGAGAGAGTTAGGAGAAAAAAAAAGGACAAAAATATAAGTGGTGAGTGGGGATTGAACCCCCAACCTCTTGAATAGAGGAGAGAGTTAGGAGAAAAAAAAAGGACAAAAATATAAGTGGTGAGTGGGGATTGAACCCCCAACCTCTTGAATAGAGGAGAGAGTTAGGAGAAAAAAAAAGGACAAAAATATAAGTGGTGAGTGGGGATTGAACCCCCAACCTCTTGAATAGAGGAGAGAGTTAGGAGAAAAAAAAAGGACAAAAATATAAGTGGTGAGTGGGGATTGAACCCCCAACCTCTTGAATAGAGGAGAGAGTTAGGAGAAAAAAAAAGGACAAAAATATAAGTGGTGAGTGGGGATTGAACCCCCAACCTCTTGAATAGAGGAGAGAGTTAGGAGAAAAAAAAAGGACAAAAATATAAGTGGTGAGTGGGGATTGAACCCCCAACCTCTTGAATAGAGGAGAGAGTTAGGAGAAAAAAAAAGGACAAAAATATAAGTGGTGAGTGGGGATTGAACCCCCAACCTCTTGAATAGAGGAGAGAGTTAGGAGAAAAAAAAAGGACAAAAATATAAGTGGTGAGTGGGGATTGAACCCCCAACCTCTTGAATAGAGGAGAGAGTTAGGAGAAAAAAAAAGGACAAAAATATAAGTGGTGAGTGGGGATTGAACCCCCAACCTCTTGAATAGAGGAGAGAGTTAGGAGAAAAAAAAAGGACAAAAATATAAGTGGTGAGTGGGGATTGAACCCCCAACCTCTTGAATAGAGGAGAGAGTTAGGAGAAAAAAAAAGGACAAAAATATAAGTGGTGAGTGGGGATTGAACCCCCAACCTCTTGAATAGAGGAGAGAGTTAGGAGAAAAAAAAAGGACAAAAATATAAGTGGTGAGTGGGGATTGAACCCCCAACCTCTTGAATAGAGGAGAGAGTTAGGAGAAAAAAAAAGGACAAAAATATAAGTGGTGAGTGGGGATTGAACCCCCAACCTCTTGAATAGAGGAGAGAGTTAGGAGAAAAAAAAAGGACAAAAATATAAGTGGTGAGTGGGGATTGAACCCCCAACCTCTTGAATAGAGGAGAGAGTTAGGAGAAAAAAAAAGGACAAAAATATAAGTGGTGAGTGGGGATTGAACCCCCAACCTCTTGAATAGAGGAGAGAGTTAGGAGAAAAAAAAAGGACAAAAATATAAGTGGTGAGTGGGGATTGAACCCCCAACCTCTTGAATAGAGGAGAGAGTTAGGAGAAAAAAAAAGGACAAAAATATAAGTGGTGAGTGGGGATTGAACCCCCAACCTCTTGAATAGAGGAGAGAGTTAGGAGAAAAAAAAAGGACAAAAATATAAGTGGTGAGTGGGGATTGAACCCCCAACCTCTTGAATAGAGGAGAGAGTTAGGAGAAAAAAAAAGGACAAAAATATAAGTGGTGAGTGGGGATTGAACCCACAACCTCTTGAATGGATGAATGAGTTAGGAAAAAAAAAAAGATGAAAAATAAATGTGATGAGTGGGGATTGAACCCACAACCTCTTGAATAGATGAGAGAGTTAGGAGAAAAATAAAGGACAAAAATATAAGTGGTGAGTGGGGATTGAATCCACAACCTCTTGCATATGTGAGATGGTTAAGAGATAAATTAAGAGAAAAAAGAATGAGTTTGTGGGGGATTGATCCAAAAACATCCTTGACATAAACGAAAAAGAGAAGTGGAAAAGAACGGAAATATTATGGGAGTTATGGGGATCGAACTAGGGTCCCCCAAATCAGCAAAATGCAATTATCAAGCTAACTATAAGATTGAGTGTTACTCAAGGGATTCGAAATGGGGTTCCCTTTCAAAATTTCGTATCAACAGATAAGTCATACCTAAACAAATATTTAATGAATGCTGCCTCCAATGATAGAAATACAATATCTAGGCATATCTAAAAGAATGCATAATTCTTGTACGACATAATCTTGGGTAAATATGAATCAATTAGACAAACTATGAATGAATCCTCATTGCTTGTATATGTGGATTCAAAAGTCTAGCATACGTTTAAAAGTAAGTGAACCTAAGATGTTATGTAATGAGATAATGAAACGCTAAAGAGGTTGAGTGTGACACACATTAAAGGGGCAAGTGCATTGGCATACGATGAAATGAACATTCACGTAAAGTGATAAGTAATTATGAAAAGTTAATGTGTTAAAGTTAGAGAATGTGGTGACAAAATGATAAGAGGCTAAAGCGAAAGGTGAGAGGAATCTCAAATGAGTCTAAGTAAATGGTACAAAGACGTACACACCTATGAGAGTGTAAAGTTAATGAAGGCACCAATATCTATAAACACTCTAATGAAAAGTTGAAGTTAATGAATACTTAATACTAATGATGAAATGAGAAATCATCTAATGAGCTATGAATCTCTCATGCTAGAAGCCATCTTCTATGATGTATGAGATGAATGTAATGGAGCTTTATACTAAGCACCGATAGGCTAGCTATGAGTTGCGATTCCTTCTTTCGGGAAGGAAGAGGTTCGTGGAATTCTCATGAGACTAGACTGTCCGTCCAGACGGGTATGTGTCTCCTTATATATCCAAGTCTTTTAACCTATACTGCCAATATAGGGTTCTAGTCGGGTTCAATTCCCTATATATGCTAGCATGTTTTGGTTCTCTTTGGCTGGTATTTCCACCTCTTTTCAATGTGGGGTTAAACACTTGATTTCATGATGCTCACCTAATTTATGACGGTTAAGGTTAAAAATAACAAAGAAAGAATGAGGCCAGCCTCAAGTAATGCACAATGATGAAAAAAATGAAACCAAAGGTGTAAGGATAGGATAATCAAGAGGTGAGCTAGACTTAAGTAATGACACTTGGTCATTCTTGGTCATTGCACAGCGAACCCGATGAAAGTGTTAAACTACATCCTAGATATGGCTGTTGTTTACACTACCATACGAACGTATGAAAATGAAGTACGTATGATTGAACAAGCAGAATCTATGTTTGCTAAGAATGCTCCCTAATTGAGGTCCCATATGTTGAGCCATCACTTTGGGAAGTCCTAATGTCAAGTCCATGATTCCAAGGTCTCATGGCATATGAACGAATGATATGAAATATGTTATGTGCTATATGCAATATGTTATGTGTTGTGTGCAATATGCTATGTGCTATAGGCATTATGTTATGTGTTGGGTGCAATATGATACGTATGGTGATGCATGTTACTCTCATAGCATGACTTTTCTAATCTGATTTTTGCAAGTCCACTCACTTGACTTTCCATAACTCATATCGTTAGGAGAGAGATTATCTAAATCATGCATGTCTGTGGTATATGTTTGTGTATACCCATACTTAGTGCAAGTGTGTACTTATTCCATCCATTAATCTACTTTTGGGTGAAGGTGCAGCTTGACGTTAGAGCTTACGAGTAGACGCAGAAGTTATCCGGACGTGGATCTTTCATCCGGATTTGGTAGGCCCGCATGCTTTCGAGGATGCTTACTGGTTTATTCTAGCATAGACGTAGGCATGAGCTAGTGGAGTATGTTTCAGTAGCTTTTCTTTCATGTTTACTTCCAAACGTTGTATTCGTGCCATTTTGGCAACTCTATATTTATGAGTATATCTTTCATTTGACTATCTTGATTTAAATGGTTGTTGTGAACGCTTATGAGTTTACATAGATAGGATTATGCGAGATCAATATTTTCTAATATAAAGTTTAACTAAATAAAAGTTCAATTTTTCTGCTAAAATTAAACTAGTTGAAATAACGATGAAGTATACAGGCTTGTCTGCGACCTTTGAATGGTCAACTATGCCGGTCTCGTCTGGGTCTAGACTCCGACCTTAACAAAGTTTACAACAAATCACTAGGTTAATTTCAAAGGATAATAAGTTCATATCAACCACATTGAGTAGCTTCTAAGTCATGGTAGTGAAGTGTACCACTATCTAGAATTAGAGACTGCATGATGCGTAGAAAAATTCCCTTCTTCTGATCTTATCGTGCCTTCTCTAATGCTTGATTCCTTGGTGTTATGAGCGTATCTAACATAAATTCTACTTTTATAGAAAATGAACACAAGGAGAAACACTATTCATGGAAGAGGAGAAGCAGTTGTTAGAAGCAACCAAGTTCCTCCCAAGGCCCCAGCTGCTAAAATGAAGATGCTTATTAACCTAGTTGGCTTGACAGATGGAGAAGTAAGGACAGCCTTGTTACACATAGCCCAAGCCATCACATTACATTTTTAGGTTATGACAGCCCAGGCAGAGCAAGAAGGTGTTCCGAGGAAGAACCCATCTGCCAGCACTATAGCTAGCAGGTTAAGGGACTTACGAGGATGAATCCTCCCGTTTACACTAGATCTAAGATTGTTGAAAATCTCGAAGAGGAGTGTAGGGCATCTATGTTGCATGCGATCATGGATTTTTCCAGGCTTATGGTCCGTGTCAAACAAGTGGAGGAAAACAGGAAGAGGAAGCATACTGGGGCAGGGAATAGTTCAAGGCAAGCTAAGAAGAATTTTTCGAGGAAGAGTAGTGCTGAAATAAGGGATAAGCCAAGGTTCAAGACGGGACTCTTCCACAAAGGGGAGTCATGTTCATCCAAGGGTTGCTATAATAGAGATTCTGCCCCGAGTTAAGAGAAACTTTGAAGTAGATACACCTTAGGAGATGCCACCTTGTAGAAAGTGTGGCAAACTTCATGAAGGAGAGTGTATGATGGGCTCTAACGATTGTTACAGTTGTGGAACACTGGTCACATGATGAAGGATTGTCCGTAAATGAGAGGTCAAGAAAAAGGAAAGGAGAAAGGTCAGCCAAATGGTCCTAGTGAAGAGTCTCCAAGGAGGCAATGATTCTTCGGACTCAAGTCTAGGGGTGAAGGGGAAGACACCTCTAGTGATGTCTCGGGTGCTTAGCCTAAATTAGTTTTTCATGTGTATGGTTTTATGCATTAGTATGAAGTTTATATGTTGGAGTCATCATGTTGGTTGCTGATTTATGTGACTTATGTGTTTATTTACGTTGTATGCTTTGATGAGACTAGTTTATGAATTAGTTCCTTCGTCTATTAATGGAAAGATGCTAGTAGGTTTCTAGAATGTGCACCAACCTACTAATATGTGAATAAGATATTCACCAACAAAAAGCATTGAATATCTTAGGTATGGATTTCTTCATAAATGTTATACTACCATAGTGTAACAACCCTTAAAATTGATATACTAAGTGACACTTAATGTGCAAGAATGCCTATGATTAGACAAGGGTTCGGACGGATTGATGCGCGTAGAACAAGACTTCGAAACCCTTGATACATCCAAGCCAAATAACTTGGGGAGTTAGTTTAGCTAGTAAAGGTTTAATCCAACCATGTAGGGCAAATAGGAAGATTTACTCGAATGAGTCTTTACCGGACTTAAAAAGAGGAAATCATAGGTTTGGAGGGTCTAGGTGTAAAACGGTCTTTTTCCAGGCTAAGTATAATATCGTAAATACCCTAAATATATAATTAATTATTTAATTAATTATGTGAAGGGGTATTTTGGGTAAAAAGGCCCGAAATTGCCCTTTTAGCAAAATCTTGCTCTACCCGGGTTCGAACCTAGGTGGGGCAATGATTTAATCTGTTTTATTTAAATTAGTAAATTAATTTAATTAATTAATATTAATAGATTATTTAAGACAAAGGAAAATCAGATTTTTATTATTAATTGTTATTTATTAATTAAGATATTTTATTTTGACTAAGTCTTGCCTAATGTCCTAGTTCTAAGAGAACATACCTCACATCTCTATCTCTCTCAGACCTATCTATCTATTTTCTCACGTCTGATTCTCTCTAAACTTCACGTTTTCTCCCTACATTACAAAGCAGAAAACAAAACAAAAGTTCTTCACAATTGAAGAATTACAAAAATACAAACGAATAAGTTAATCTAAGAAACGAAAAGGTAACGAAATATCTAGTCGGATGAGGTGTGAGATTCTTTGGTTGACGTGAATTTGTTGTGGTTTTGGGTCAGCAAGTTTAATTGTTGAAAGACGTAAAATTAGGTATGGGTTTTCTACTCTTGGTTCCTTTCCCAAGAGACCCTTAAGGCTCAGATGAATCTACTCGAAAACTAGGGTTGTTCCGATTCTTGTCGAATTCCTTGTCCCTAGTATCCCATTGATCTCAATGTGAAATAGGTTAGAGATCATGTTGTTGTTATGTTTGCTGGTAGTTTAAGTATAAAGTTTGATATTAGTGATAATGTGTTCTTGATTATGTTTTTGGAATTGTAAGCATGTTAAGTTATGTCAACCGAAAGTATGTGAAAAATGATATTTTTTATGGTTGAATTTTATGTGCGAATGTTTGTGTAGATCATGAGGTGTAAAAGTGGTGAAATGTTTCTGGATGAAATGGTAATTATTGGCTGAATATAATCATAAAAAGATTACACTTAAATATTCATAAAATGATACACGAAATGCCTTAAAATTAATGTATGAATGATGATAAAAAGAAGCTGAAAATAGTGAGCAAATTTCCAGCATTTGGTAGGTTTGTTTCGAACAAACAAAATAGTACAAAATGAAATGAAAAATGAATGTAAAATATGTGAGATCACTAAGCATTTAACCCAAGACATCATTATATGAAATCTACAAAAAAAATCAACAAAATATTATGACAAAAATGGATTGGAAGAGACTAAATTTCTAGCCTTCTTTAAATTGTAGTCTCGGCAACCTTTTTAAAAAATGAGCTTCGTTTAATAAAAAAATTAAATTTGAGGACATTGGAAATTTAACCTATGATATCACTAAATGAAATTTTCATAAAAACATTGTGATAAAAATGCAAGGAAAAATAGATGTGGTGAGTGGGGATTGAACCCAAAATCTCTTGAATGGATGAGAGAGTTAGGAGAAAAATAAAGGAAAAAATAAATGTGGAGAAAGGGAAAGAAACCACAACTTCATGGATAGGTGAGAAGGTTAAGAGATAAATTAAAAGAATAATACTGAGCTTGTGGGGGATTGAACCCACAACGTCCTTGACTTAAACGAAAAAGAAGAGGAGAAAAAGAGATAAAATATTATGGGGTTGATAGGGATCGAACTAGGGTCCCCCAAATCAAAAAAATGTGATTATCAAGTTTAAAATAAGATTAAGTAATGTCCAAGGGATTCGAAATCGGGTTCCCTTGCCCAATTCTGTATTGACACATAAGTCATACGTAAGTAAATATTGAATGAATGTTGCCTCTAAAGATCAAAATCAATATCTTGGCATATCTACAAGATGCATAAGTCTTGTACTACAAAATCTTGGGTAAATTTGAATCAACTAGACAAATTATGAATGAAGCCCCATGACTTGTATGCATAGACTCATAAGTCTATCATACATTTAAAAGTAAGTGAACCTAAGATGTATGTTATGAAATGATATAACCCTAAATGGGTTAAGTAAGAGCGTGAAACACACTAAATGGCCAAGTGCATTGGCGTATGATGATATGAACAATGAAATGATTAAATTAACAAAGAAATGATGAAATAAACAATGAAATGATGAAACCCTAGAAGAGTTAAGTAAGAGTGTGAAACACACTAAATGGCCAAGTGCATTGGCATATGATGAAATGAACATTCACGTAAAATGGGGTGAGTAATTATGAAGAAAAAATGTGCTAATGTTAATGAATGTGATGACAACATTATATTAGGTTAATGAAAAAGATTAGAGCAATCTCAAATCAGCCTAAGTAAATGTTACCAAAACGTACTCACCTATGTGAGTGTAAACTTAATGAACAGACCGGTATCTATGAACACTCTAATGAAAGTATTGAGATTAACACTCTAATGAAAGTATTGAGATTAACACACTTGATACTAATGATGAGATAAGAAATCGTCTATTTAGCTATGATGTCCTCATACTAGAAGCCAGCCTCCATGTAGTATGAGTTGAATGTAATTGAACTTTATACTGAGCACAGATATACTAGCTATGAGAGGTGATACATTCTTTCGGGAAGGGCGGAGGTTCACGTAACTCTCATGAGATGAGACTGCCCGGCAAAGCTGGTATGGGTCTCATTATATCTCCTAGTCTTCGAACCTATACTGCCAATATAGGGATCTGGCGGGGTTAAATAACCATGTACGCTAGCATCTTTTGGGTCACTTTGGCTGGTGATTACACGTCTTTTCGGTGTGGGGTTTCATGATACTAGATTTCATAATGCTCACATGATCTATGTCAGTTAAAGTTAAAGTTCCTTATGAATGAATGAGGACAGACTCAAATGATGCACATAATGAATTAAATGATACCAAAGGTGTTAGGATAGAATAATCAAGAGGTGAGCTAGACTTAAGTAATGACACTAGGTAATTCTTGATCATTGCACAGGGAACCCGATGAATGTCTTAAACTACATCTTAGGTATAGCTGGTGTTTACACTAGCCTATGAATGAAGTGAAATGAAGTACGTATGAATAAATGAAGCAGACTCTGTGTTTGCTAAAGAAGGATTTCTAGTTGAGGTCCCATATGATGAGCCCTCATTTTTGCGAAGTCTTGATTTCAAGTCCTTCATTCCAAGGTCTCATGGCATATGAACGAATTATATGAAAAATGTTATGTGATATATGCAATATGTTATGTGTTATGTGCAAGATGTTATGTGTTGTGTGCAATATGATAAGTATGATGATGCATGTTACTCTCATGGCATGACTTTTCTAATCCAAATTAGGAAAGTTCACTCACTTTCCTAATCCAAATTTGGAAAGCTCCCTAACTTTCCTAATTCCAATTTGGCAAGTCCACTGACTTGACTTTCCATAATCATGTTGTTAGGAAAGAGTTGTTCTTAATAATGCATGTCCTTGGTGTGTGTATTCATATACCCATACTTAGTACAAGTGTGTACTAATCCCATACAACTCTACAATTTTAGGTGCAGGCATAGGTGGATGCTAGAGCTACAGGTTGACGCTGAAACTATCCGGACGTGGATCATTCATCCGGACTTGGTAGGCCCTCATGCTTTCGAGTATGCTCGTCCATTATATTCTAGCTTTGTTATAGGATTGAGATAGTTGAGTATATTCCGCTAGTGTTTCTTTCTACTTTTGTTCAAACATTGTATTGGTGCCATTTTTGCAAGTATACATTTAATTCTACATTAAACTATTTATTTCATTTGATGGTCTTAATGTTACATGGTTGATTGTGAGCAAATATGAATCTAATAGAATGATAATTATGTATGTTAAGAAACAAAAAGTTTTAAATTTTCCGCTAAAATTAACCTAGACGAAGTAAGAATGACGTAAGTAGGCTTCTTTGCGACCTCTCAGAGGTTAATGGCGCCGGTCTCGTATGGGTCTAGACTCCGGTCGTGACACATAGACTATGAAACCAGGGTAGTGAGGTTTCAGTTACCAAATTAGATAGAATATAAATGGACAGGGCGTGGATCAATCCAGCAAAGACATATAATTTCAAATCTTAAGGCCAACAATATGTTATTTAAGTTGTTAGATATACTCCTCCTAAGGCTGGTTTTGGTTAAGAAACTCTATGTTTTAGTATAATAGTCGACTTGGTGTTGTAAGTCCAAAAATCATATGTGTAATAATTGCACTATCTGAGTTAAAATGAATTCATGTTGTTGTTTTTGTATAGCGCGGACATGATTTTTTTGTGTTACATGAGTTGTGAGGTGCATCACGTTAAGTGCGCTTGATAAGGAAGTTCCTTAATCTAAAATATGAAGCTTCGGATAACCCAATTTATGAGCTTTTGAGAAGAAAAAGGTTCTTCAAGAAATTTCATTAAAATTGTCACGACCTGCAAGGACACCGTAAATGATAGGGCACTCTTCAGTCGCCATACAGAGTATTTGACCTCTCAGAGGTCTTGCGCAAGACCTTAAACATTATTCATTGCATATACATGAATATTCGAAGTAATTAAAACTTTTCTTTCAAAACATAATGCGGAATCATTATACAAATATTCTAACATATGTCTCGAAAACTATCTATGACATCATGAGTATAATAGTCTTGGGTCACCACCCATAAAAGTCTAAACATAGAAAAGAACATAAAATACATCATAGTCGTGGTGTCCTCTGATTCTATGAGGACTCATTAATCTTCACTTCTTAAAAGCTTTGGAAACTCTACCCTTCAAAGCAACTCAATCTCCCAAAGACCCTACATTGGATTAGAATATAGGAAAAATATCCTTTAGTATGAAATGTACTAAATATGGAAACTATCATACCAAACATAAGATATCTCTATAGGTTAGTCAATAATAAATATAATCATAAGAGATAATGACATAAGCAAAGAATTAATATCATAAGCATTATAAAGCATCATAAACATATAAGAGTTCATACTTACTCATTGTCCTTCTTATTAAAATGAACTACTTCACAAGCCACCTCCAAGTATACTTCTGCAAGTCTAAGGTATCCTATAATACTACCAAACCTAAGTACCTCTATTTGGTAATTTTTTTTTATCATAATCCAGTTTCATAATTAATGTAACACCTTCAAAATCCAAGACGTGTCGTAAAGCCTAACATAGGTGTCATAAGGTCTAAATACTGTTTTTATTCGATTTTAATGAATATAGGTCATTTAGGAAGTATAAGAACCAAAACTTCCAAGAACATCCATGATGTCCGGGAAGCTGGTTCAAAGGGGTGTTAGCGTGTCTTAGCCTATCTTACTAACTTTTAGGAGTCGGAAATGTATGAAAAATTGTGAAAGGGTAGATAATAGGTGTTTAAGTTGTTCCTTGGTCGAAACATCTTTGTATGACTCTCCAAGGACAAACCAAGGGCCCTTGAGGAGGACCCTAGTGTTTGATGCAACATTGCCTGGCAGTGTGCATCGACGGGACAAAAGATGGGCTGTGTGTGGACAAACGGGGTGTCGATGGCACCATTTCTCGTACTTAGACAATGCATGGAAGCCTCTCACTCCATTGTCTCTGAACTCATCGACGCAGTGCAGGAGGAGAGGGGAAGGGTACATCGACTCACAGACGACCAATCGTTTGGGGTCTCGTTTGTGAGGGTCAAGTTTTTTTATTTATTTTATGTTTGTCTAATTTAATTAGTTACTAGGTTAGGTGGTTTAATTAGGTTTTAAATGACTGTAATTAAGTTTATTTGAGCCCCAATAAAAATACTCCCAACCCTCATTAATCTGAGACAATTCTCAAATATAAACTCGCTTCTTTCTCTCTTCTTTTGCTCTCAACCTGAACTCACCATTGAAGACTAGCAAGGAGAAGAGGATTGGGGCTGGAAAGGGATGAATTTACCATCAAATTTTTGTCAAACGTTAAGGTATGGGATCTAATTCACCTTTGAAACACTTTCCTCAAAGGGTTCCTTAAAAATGGATTTCAAAAGTTTAGTTTTGTTATGGGTTTCATTCAATTACGAAATTGAAGTAATGGATTGACTTGTTGATGATTGATTTAGGTTATATTGAATAGATTAACATGAATTTCAACTTGATTATGGTATTTGTTAGTGGTTTGGTCTAAATTGAAGATTATTATCCTCCATCCTTAAGCCTAGCTTATGATATTGATCTATATTGTATTATGATCATTCAGTTGATTTGGTTGTTTATTAGATTACTACCCTATGGTGTTATTATGATTATATTAAGATGAATTATAGACCTATAATGTTATTTCTTCAGATGTGATTTAGGTTATGATTTGTATTGTGAAATTAACCTATGTATATTGTCTTAAGTTATGATCTAGTGTTGAATTGTGATATAGTGATGCAATTGGACTTGTTATCTTTTTTGATATCATTTTGTGATGATGTTACTCCCCAAATTGGGTTGAGCTATGGGTTGATGGTAAGACCTTGATGATAAACTATGAGGAAGATTTGGTAAGTCTTAGAAGCTCTATCCTTACTTCCAATTGTGGTTAATTGTGGTTAAGTCCTGATGTTACATTGGAGTATGTCTTATACTAGGATTATAGGGTGGTATGATGTTTAATTGAAATTTCTTGACTATGTGGTGAGGTTTAGTAAGGTGTATGTGGTATAAGGATGCATATAACTAACAATGTGCCTTGATATGATATGAAATGCTAATGTTTTAACATCACTTGTATGAATTGTCATGAGAGGACATATACTCATTCAATTCTTATTGAGCTAATGATTATGATGATTATACAAGGGATAGACCCTATGACCTAAACTAAGCTATGATTGATAATTAATGACTTAAAGACATTTCAAAAAGGGACTCTATCTTAGCAATGAGTGAAATAGATTGAGGAGTGTCCCTTCCCACATAGAGAAGGTAGGAACACTACATTACCCTTGAGATTTGAACCAATAATGCATGTAGCATAAAAAGGGTCCCAAACTATATCTCCTAGTTCTTGATCTAAGTTGCCCCAAAGGAATACTAGCTAATGGATACACTCACATGATATGTTTATGTTTTGGTACTACCATGGCATGTAGTCCACCTTCCTTCGGTGTAAAGTTCTATGACACCGGATTCCACATTGGCCCATGTGGTGTATGTCGGTTGAGGCAAGATGTTCCAGAATGTAAAATGAAGTAATAAAGTGGACTCAAACTAGGACGCCTTGAGGGGTTTGACTTAGTCTAGGTAGAGGTATGGGAATCTACCTATACATTGCACTAGTTAGCCTTCAAGGTTGTCTTAGAAGGATAGTCCTATATGCGTTCATGCTTGTAAATGCAAAATATATGGACATGTTCATCTTACATTTTAATGACACTATGTAATGTTTGTTTCACATATGAACATGATGTTGGTCTTTATTGTTAAAGTATGATGATGTTTACTCATAATGATATAGTATGTGAAGTTGGGAATTGCTTGTGGTTTTTGTTGAGTATACTTGGTTGAGTGAGGTTATGGAGTCTTAGTTGACCATTGCACTAGTGGACTTAATAGGGGTGCATGAATGATGGTATTGCTTTTGTTAGGATGTTGTGAACTCTTATACATTATTGTTGATATTATAATTTGGTGATAGAGTTGTCTTGATTATGTGCTTATTTATGTTTAAATGCATATTGACTTGTCTAGACTTAGAGTTATTGGTCTTGGGATGTACATGGTATTGACTTAATGAAATTGTGCTATTGAATTGTATTGGTTCTTTATTGTGCAAAAGATGATTTAAAAGTTAATTATCATGATTCATGAATTGTCCCTTTTTAGCATGATTTCTATGTTGCATGTGCATATCGTCCAATACATAGTACAAGTTAAAGCTAACCCTGTTTCTCCCTTTTTTCCCTAACATTTTAGGTTCCGGTTGATGAATGGCTCGTGATGACATTTGTAGAGGACTTGGATCCTCATTCTCCAAGTTGGGTAGCTCCTCACCACACTACTAAAAAAATGAACTTTAGCTACAATTATGGGTAGCTCCTCACCACACTACTAAAAAAATGAACTTTAGCTACAATTATTTTGCGGCAATCAGCTAATTGCCGCTAATATATTTGCAAGGGGCAAAATATTAATCGCTAATGTATAATGGCCAACAATAAGTACTTTTTAGTGGTAATCATAAAGAATATACACAAAAGAACTTCTTTTTTATAAAAATAAAACTCCACCTTTCTCTAATCATTTAACCTCCCCCCTCTCTTTAAATTCAGGAGAAAAATTTTTTCCTACACTATAAGGTAAATATTACTAATCTAAAAATCTCCCCCAAAAAAGTAAGGAAAATATTACTAAAAAGATATCCCAGAAAAATAAGGATTCACATAAGAAATATATATCTATCACAACAATGGCGTCCAACAGCATATATATGTCTCACGATAGAAAAGTCGAACAACAACAATCTTTACAGAAGATTTAAGGTATGTAGATCGCTCCTCTCTAGTCCTTTGTTTCTATGATGTTTTATTAACTTTGTTCCTCAGTAAATGGTTATTGAGAATTCTACCCTATATTATTTTTATTATCATTACTATTAAATAAATATTTAAGTATAAACTGAGAAGAAAACAGATAATTACGTGACGAACTATTCAACTTTTAGGCATTAATTGAGATTTCAAAGTGATTTTATTCGTAAAAGTGTTTTTTTAATATATTCATGATCTCTGGCCGTTTTTACTATGAGTTGAGATATCTTCTTCGAAATTTTCAAGTTAAGTGATTAGGTAGACTCACTATTACGACTCCATGAGCTCTTTGTTTGTTACAATCATGGTAAATACTTGAAATCATGATTATAAATTGTTTAAACACCAGATATAAGAATATCTGTTTAGTTTAGATGTGAAGTGTTCAGTTAGTTCCTTGTTTATATGTCTCTTTATGTTAATGATCCAGTATATTGCCAAAGCCAATGTCTGTATCTCTTGAACTGTCACATCTCTCTATTTTTCTCATTAACTGTCACATCTCTCTTAAACATATTTTAAATGTCAAAATTGTAGATGCTTTGATCATGTTTGGTTTTTTTTTTGGCCTTCGTGTTTGAAATTTAGGCATTCGTAATCTCGAATGCAATAACTAATGTGTCTCATGAGTAAAATCGTTCTCAAGCTTTTTATTTTTATATATAAGTGGAGATCAACTAAAACTCAATCAGTTTGTTGCTGTCCTGTTACATCGACTAGAGCTCGAGCAAGATTTTCGAATGACGACTAGTTCTATTACTATTGATCCATATATCTATTTCATTAAAATCTGTCCAAACTGTGAATTTTTAATTTATTTTGACATGTTATTGGTAAGATTGATAGTTCACTCTCTTTGACAGATTGCTGGACAAGCTTTCAAATTAATAAGGACATCAAGTGAGTTGCATTTTCTTTTTATCGAAATGGTAACAGTTATTTAATGATTGATAGGCTTGAGAAAATTTCATTTTTCTTCAGAATTCGTAAATGATATTTGTACATGAAAAAAATTAAAACATTACCTATAGCACCTCAGTTATGAAAGTAGTTGCAGCCCAGTTATACCGACTAAAGCTCGAGCAAAAGCTATAACGATACATTGTTTCAACTTTACTATTTTATGCTTCTTTTCTGTTCAAATTTGTCTCGCAAAAGGACTTGCAATTGCCTTGGACAAGTTTTTGGATATGTTTCTGGAGAGTTTGCTGAAGTCGCAATTCCTTTTTAGCGCGTGCAACAAATCCTTTGCACCTTCTCAGATTATCAATTAATTAAAACCTGAACCATACAACCATAGATCTTTAATTATTTCTCTCACTACATTTAACACTAATTAGCTTCTATACCTAAGCTTATTGAGAATTTTTACACCAAAATAATTTTTGCATACACTTAAGAATCACTGCATATTAAATTAGATGGATCTGCACACGCTTAGGAGCTTATGCATATTGGGAATATATCCATAAGGATTAGCGAAAGAACTTAACAACTGGTTTTTTAATCATTGCTATTTTACGCATCTGTTCTCTGCAAATCTGTCCATAAGTTGGACTCGGAATTCCTTGGGATGAGTTGTTGAAATAATAATTCTTTTTCATTGTGTACTACTAATTCTTTTAGTCTCCACAGATTATCGATTAATTGAAATGTGAAACATACAATCATAGAGCTCTAATTATTGTTCTGACTCCAAATAATAGTCATTAGCTTCAAAAACTCAGGTTATTGAGTATTTTTGTCAACAAGATAGATATGCACACACTTACGTAACACCACATATTAGATTTACATGGAACTACAAACACTTAAGAGTTTACGCACATCAGGAACTTATACATCTAGATTAACCAAAGACCTTAACAGTGGATGATTTGAACTTTACTATTTTAGGCCTCTGTTCTCTGCAAACCTTTCTAGAAGTTGGACTCGCGATTCCCTTGGATAAGATGTTACCTAGTTACATTAAATACATATCGAGCAAGAGTTTTAACAATGATTGATCTCATCGAGCAAGAGTTTTAGCAAGGTTTAATATGAGACATATGTTTTAAGACTAAGTTATGTATTTTATATGTATATTTTCAATAAAAGTAGAAGACTGTGTATTCTACTTATACGAAGGGTCTATGTATACTCGCTATTAATATATTCTGTTTAAGCGAGAGGTCTATGTAAACCTCATAAAGTAGTGTAGATGAAAAGTTTTAAATTTTTTTGCATTTTTAACCTATGAATGTAATGACAAATTCTAAGAGGTTAGTTAAGTTTTCGAACAGGGTGATGACAGCGGTAACTTCTAGGGGGTGCTCCATGGATGTGAAAATAAAGGACTGTGTCCCTAAGATATCTTAAGGTGTGTCTTTAATATGGCTTGTGACGACGAGACTACCCTTTAGTATTTATAAAAGATATTTCCTTATTATTTTAAATATCGTGAAAAGTTTTAATTTAGTACTACTTTTCATGTCTTATCTAATGAATGATAGCAAATGGCTAGTACAAGTCCTCCAAAAGGTCAAGTACACAAATGTTCCGACCTGAGGGTTGCCCTAGCTCTAAGTGGGTACTTTCGGGTCGTTCAAAACTTGGTATCAGGGCATAAGTTATGGAATATTTTTTAGGGTCTAAAGTCTCACAAGCCACGTTTAGTAGCGTCTTGTTCGTCGGTGTGAGTCCTGACACACCCTTGTGTGAGAGGCTATAAGGTGATAGAAGTTTCACTTTCTTCATTCTTCTAATGTCGTTCCCTAGAGTTATGTTCTATAAGATGAATTTCTCAACGTCTTCTCTTGTGTTTATAGGACATGAATAGAAAAAGGAGAACCGCTAGAAGAGAGGAGGAAGGGGTAGCTAATGAGAGGATCCCTCCAGGTGGTGAGCATGTCCCTATAGTAGAACTAGAGGATGTGAATGAGGGGATTCCGCCTTCGGAAACTCAAGGACCTCAAGTTCCCCAAATATACCCTATGCCCCAAGCTCCTCAATCTCCATTTGTTAAGGGTATATGACTAATGCAGAGCTAAGGGATGACCTTATGGACTTAACCCCACTCATGACGACTCAAGCCCAAGTTGTCACTAATCATTTTATTTCCCAAGCTAAACAATGAGGTAGACCTCAACCCAATGTAAATATTCCCGCTTCTAGAATTCGGGATTTCATGAGGATGAACCCTCCTACTTTTCATGGCACTAAGGTGGATTAAGATTAAAAAAAATTCATACATGAAATATTCCAGATGGGGGATTCTATGGGTGTGACTCCTAGAGAGAAAGCGGAGGTATTCGCTTATCAACTCAAAGATGTAGATTACGTATGGTTTGAGCAACGGAGGGATGAGAGACGCATAAGAGATTGTCCGGTAGATTAGGACGTGTTAAAGGCGTATTTTTTTGTTGATTGGTTCTTTCCCTTAGAAAGGAGGCAGAAGAAGATAGTGGAATATATGAATCTTCGTCATCAGGGGATGAGTGTGAAAGAGTACTCTCTCAAATTCACCCAACTCTCTAATTATGCCCCAACCATATTTGCAAAATTTAGGGATAGGATGAACAAATTTTATATGGGAGTTTCTATCTTGGTGGAGGAAGAGTGTTATACAACAGTGCTTCTTAATGACATGGATATCTCTAGACTTATGGTTTATGCTCAACAAATTGAGGAGTCCAAGATTAGGGAGATAAGGCAGGTGGGTAAGAGCCCTAGGTCGGATTAACAAGACCAACCCAAAGCTAATAAGAGTTTCTATCACCAAGAGCCTTCCATGGGGAACAAGGATAGGGCTGCAACCTGAAATTGCCAAGGAGGTGCCCATACTTTGAAGAGGTCTAGGTGTGCTAATTGTGGAAAGCAACACTTGGGTAAATGTCTTACCGGAAAGGATGTTTGCTTTGCGTTTGGTAGTAAGGGTCACAATATGAGGGACTTCCCTAACATCAAGGAAAGAGAGAAAGAGGTCTACGAAGCCCCTAGTGGTGGTCCGGATCCTAATGCTCCAAGGAAGAATCGTTTCTTTGTACTAAGAAAGGAACTGATCTTGAATGAGAGCCCCGGTAAGTATTAATTATTTTTGGTTGTTATGTCTATGTTATAAGATAATATTATATGGTCTTGTATCCTATGTTTTCATGCCTTCATGCTAAGATTTGTTTGAAAGGTGAATGTTTGAATTTTAAGCATGTTGCACAGTTAAGGGCTTATGCATTCAATGTGAAGAAGTTAAAAATTTGACTTAATTGATTTTTCATTAATAATGATTTCAATGTTTGTAGAAATGATGTGTATGAGAATTCCTAAATATGTAGAAGGTAGTTCCTCTATTAATGAAGAAATGAGAATGTGTTTTAAATTGTGTATTTTGTTGCAAAAAGTTGCTTGTGTTGCTAACAAATGCTTATGAATGTATAGTTGTGTTGCATGCTAATTTTGTTGCATTAACTATGAATGTTTAGGCATTGATATGATGTTTCTGATATTCTTCTAGTTGAGTTGTTTTTGTCCTTCAAAGTGTTTGGTGTCATTCGAGGACGAATGATGTTCTAGTGGGGGAGAATATAACACCCTAAAATGGACTAGGCGGAACTAGAGCTTTGCTCATGTATCATGAGTTAATTTTTTGTTAAATTTTTTATAAGGATATCCTTAGTCAATGTATAATGTTTGATGATGTTTTGAGGCAAACATCCAAGACCGTCCATGATGTTCAAAAGGGTTCTATGAAAAAGTACTTGTATGTCTAACCATGTTTTAACAAATTTTACCTGTTTGTTTTGGTTGAAATTGATGTTGGATGATCCTACAACTTATACGAACATGTTTAGGGGTTCAATGTCCGGGTAAAAACCCAACTAGTATCCACAAGGGTTCTAGAGGAGGACCCAAGATTTGATAAGAAAGCTGCCAAAAAACTGGGCAAATAACGCCCATCGCCTACGGGCAGTAGCTAGGACGACACCCCATCGTTTGGGGGCGTCGATCTACCCTTAGAGGTGAGAGATTAACCCCCATGTTGCACAACCTCAGTCCCAAATGATTCCCAGCAACACGGGGCTTCATTCAATCGATGCCCCGTTGCTTTGGTTCGTCGATGGTGGTATTGCAAAAGCTGCTGGACGGACTGCCAAGGTTTGGGGTGTTTGAAAATTCATCCCAATTCTCATGTGAACCTTTTCAGATATTTTTAGGTTATTTAGGATGTATTAGTTTAGTTTTAATTCCTACACCAAGACAAGACACCTTATTTTAAATATTCAAAACCCTCTCTCAAGAAAGACTCTCTTAAAACCCCATAGAAGCTTGGACTCAAGGAAGGGCTAGGAGGATTGTTTTGGTCGTGTTATTCATAAAAAAATAGTAGGTTTCTTATCATTGAGGTATGGTAGTCATTCTTGAAATTCCTTACTTTTAAGGAGCCACTTCTAAATGATTTTAAAAAGGGTTTCAACTTCAAACTTCCTTATTCCTTGACTCAAAGTATTAGTTCTTGTAAGAAATCATTTTAATGATTAAAATGAGTTGTTATTAGTGTTAAATTATTATTTTAATTTGAAAACCCAATGAAAACATTTTTGCTCTTGATATCAACTTTTAGCTTATGAAATGGGTTTAATGAGCATGATTAGGAAACGTTAGATTTATGGTTTGTTGATGGTTATATTGTGTCTTAGATACTGTTCTAAGGGTAATTTTATTATGAATTATTTGATAAATTATGAATAGGTGGTGAAAGCTTGGATGAATGGTGAGCTGGTTATATTGTTTAGTTATTACTGTGAATTGTCATTGAGTTTTATTATCCCCCTTCGATGGCGGTGTTTACTTCAAGTATATGAACATGAATATACATTTGTATTGTGAATGAGTCCATGAAGGCATATTATGTGAAGTAATATGATAATGATGTTGTTCTTGTTAATGTGCTTTATGAAACTTGTTGTGTGAAGTATGCTAGAGATTACGCTTAACTAAATCAAATGTTTATATGAAGTATGGTAATGTGTGTAATCTGATGAATGAAGATGTAAGCATGTCTAGAAGTTATTGTTATTAAAATAGTGATTATGTGAAAGGTGTGCTCATATGTACACACACAATCACACTTTGAATGAATGAATGTAGCTAACAAATGTAAAAGGGTGTTTTGGGGTGAACACTCTTCACGAGTTGAGATGTATTTAGTAGAAACCTCACTACCTCCCAACAGATTTTTTAAGATAGGTTTCAGGATGGATTACCCTTTGTTAGTTGAGATGTAGTTTCCAATGACTAATTCCTTAACCTACAGTAATGAATTTTTAAGACTCCGTGGGGGAGTTATGCTTAGAACCGAGAGGATAAGAAGTAGAGTTGGATACATATCGTGAGTTGAGATATGGTAAACTCCTAGTCATGCTTGTGATGTTATTCCTTAATGATAGGTTTGTATTAAACCATGGGATCATGTATGTTGGGATACATATTACTTGTTTGTGTTAGTAAGCATGTTGGTTGATTTGTATGAGTTGCTTCGTAATGCATGAGATTTTTAAACTTGAAGAATGGCACGTTTTGACTAAAAGCCCCTTTTTAGCATGTTTTGACATTATATATGCATATGGTCTCATGCTTAGTAAATGTGGAGTACTAACCCCATTTCTTCCCTTATTCCCCAACATTTTAGGTTCAGGTCGTTTAATGGTTTGGAAGGCGGCATTGTTTAAGGCTTCGATTCTTCCTTTCATCCAAGTAAATAGGTCCTCACTTTCGAGGGCGATGCCAATATCCTTCCAATGAAGTTTCTTTGTTATGAGTTTAAGAATCTCCTATGTTTATTCCATTCTCATTGTGTATGACTTGTATAAGACTATATGTGGCTTCTTTATATTTGATGTACGGCTAGGCCCTTATTGTGATAATCGTTTAGATGGTATGAGATGAGACAATCCTTGAGACTATATTTTTATCTTATATATGTATGTGTAATAAAAGTAGAAGTCTATGTAACCTTCATATGCGAAGGTTATATGTATAGTCGATACGAGTATATATTATGTGTGTGTAGATGTCTATGTAAACCTCCAAGTAGTTGTAATGAATGTTTTAAATTTTGTTGCATATTTAAACCTATGAATGTAATGAGATGAAACTATGTGGCTACTCTTAGTCCCCAATAATTGACGATGACGCCGGTTACGTTTAGGGGGTAAACCCGGATGTGACACAGTTAACTAAATAAAGGATAACAAGTATTGTCTACCTTCATATAGCATAGAATCAGGAGAAATCATCATCATAAGTAACAATATAGACCATTAGGATGTTCATAAGTGAAACTAACATCATATAGGATCAACAATATGTATAGTAACATATGCATAATATTTACTTTATATAACATAAAAACAACCTTCTAGGACTTCCTCAAACCCAACTTATGCAATGTATAGGTGAAGTCTTATATCCCTGCCTAGACTAAGTCAACCCCTCAAGTCACCCTAGTTAGTATTCACATTATTACTTAATTTAACTTTCAATAAAACTTGCCTTAACAAACATAGACCACAAGAGCTAAATGTGGAATCTGGTGTCATGAAACCCTACACCAAAAGACGGTGGAATATTTGCCAAGGTAGTACCAAAACATTAACATAGCATTCTAGGTGGATCAACTAGCTATTATTTCTATGGGGGCAACAAAGTTCAATAACTAGGACTTGGGACACTTTTTATGCACATTGCATTATAGTCTCCAATATCATGAGTATCATTTGAACCTACCTTTTTGCATTGGGAAGGGACACACCTCACATCTAGTTCACTCGGTACTAAGCTAGAGTCCCTTTTTAAATGTCTTTAAGACTTAATTAATCATCATAACTTAGAATAGGCCATAAGAGATTAACCCCTTGTATATTCATATAATTAGATCATTAGAATTTGCATGAGAATGTCCTTTCAATACAACCCTCATATGTGAGATCAACACATTATCATCATCATGTCATATTAAGGCACATAGGCAATTCATAACCAACCTTATATCATTTAATATTACACATAATCTCAAATCTTTACACAATCCAGACATTTTGATTATGTCATCATAGCAACACCTACTTAATATAAAAATAAGACATGTTTTAATTGAACTTCATCACCAATTACAAGCCATCACAATTGAATTAAAGGAACAAGATCACAGTATCTTACCAATTCACCTTCAACAAGTCCTCCTCATTGGTCTTACCCCCAACCAATTATATTTAATCATCAATAGGTGTAATAAAATCATCGAATAATAATTAACACAATAACTATATCAATTGCATCAATACTGATCAATTCAACATTATTTATAACCTAAGGTGAGGGAATTGGTTCAATTCATGATCTATTACACATAATAGGTTTAATTCATAAAGAAAAACTGTAATTGAACCACAACACAATATAATATAATCATAATAACCAAAAGAAACCATAAAATTACAATTTAGAAGATCAAATTTGTCTTAGTATGAAATCATCATTTTGAAAACAAATTTTGGAAGAACCCTTTATGGAAAAGAATTACAAAGGTGAAAGGATCCCATACCTTCATTTTATCTTAAGATCGATGGTGAAAAGAAACCTTATTGATTCCCTAGAATCCTTAGACCTTGGTCTTCTATGGAGTCTTCTTTGGGTGAGATAAAGTAGAGACAAGGAAGAGCAATTTGGGTTTGGGAAAAGTGATGTGTCAAGGGTGGCTTAGGCTTAGGCTAGTTTATATAGTTATTTAATAATATAATTAACCAACCCTTAACTCTCAATTAAACCCCCAAATAAATAAATTAATTAAATGAAACAATTAAAAAAAAAAGTTTCAGGCCCGACATACTAGACCATGACCTACGGGTCGTACGTCTGTTGACATGCAATGTTCCCCTTCGTCCGTCACATCAGTGGTTTGGTTCAGAGAGTATGCATTTGGACCCTTTTTGGAAATTGAATAATTTTCCATCGACAGAGGCATGGACGCCCCATCGATGTACTTACGGTACGTTGATGTCAAGCATTGGTAGACACTCTACGTTGCCGTATTTTGCAGGTTTGGATCAAATGCTACGGTCCTCTCCAAGGACCTCTAGGGTAGTCCTTCGGGATTTGTACCTATACGTTAAGACCCTAATCATGTTCCAATGCTATTTAAACACCTTTCCACCAAATTTTATCAATTTCCGACAATTAAAACCTTGTGAAATAGGCTGAGGCACAATAACACCTCTTACACTAGTCTCTAGACTTCATGAACGTTTCTTAACGTCTTGAATCTAAGAGTTACTAAATGACCTCTAAACATTGTTTTTGACTTTAAAATAGTTTTACAAACCTTATAAACTCATGTGACTCTCCAAATTAGGCCTTGGATTTCCAGAGTGTTACATTATTCGCACGTCTCCCTTAGGAACATTCATCCCGGAATGACACTAGAATCTTTTGAAGTGAAATGATAGATTGAATACTACAAGCCCAACATCAACAACATAATCAAAACATGAGTCATAAATAAAATAAACATAACAAAATTACATTTGTACATAGCAACTCAAAACATCCTTTAACATATATATAAGAGTTCAACATCATAACATCAGGAATTTCCTTCTCAATAACAACATGAGCTCAACAACCCACAAAGAGTCACTTATGCCAAAAACATCCTTAAAATTACATCAAAATGCTCAATAAAATTTCATTAACGTAACAACATATCTAATACGTAAACAATAGCAAATCAAGCAAAAGAGCATCTTTTCATGAAAATCATTTCACCAAAACTTTCACAATTTTTATGCACATCTCATCAAAACAAGTCAATTCAAGTATACTTATTATTTTTATTATTAATAAGTACAACTAACCTCAATTAAAATACTTTCCCTCCAAAAGTTTCTCCAAAAAACTCCATGAGAGCTCAAGGTGATGATGGAGCTTGATTATGGATCTTCAATGGAGTTTATTATTCTTATATTTTTATTATTATAATAAGGTATGGATTTCTTCGTCTAAGGATTTCTATCACCATAGAGTCTATTTCAAAGATGATTTGCAAAGATTTCAAAGAGATGAAAAAGTCCAATTTCGACCTTAAGTCATGGGTTCTTGCATGAAACATTTTCAATAGTTAAGATATAATACTATGAATCTATAATTTATGATTTTCAATGAAAATCTCCATGAACCAATGACCTTCTAAAATATGTATAATTTTCTTCAGCATGAGTGAATTGATTATGGCTAAATAGTAATGAATATATGTGTAGATTGCTTAGGGCAATTGATTAATGTACTAATCATGATTGTATGGTTTATAGGCTACCTCAATTTCCTCATATAATTGTTGGATACTGTTGGATTCATTGTGTATTGAGCTTATTGGATTAATTTGGTGATAATGGCGATCGGGCCTTTGATTATTGAGTTTCTTGATTTGGCTATGGATTGAAGTGATGAGATTTGATTGGTGGTATGCTGTCCTATCCCTCTTGATATTATGTACTATAGATCTTGTATTATAATAATGATTGGTATGGTCCACTTATGTTGCGTTGCTTATGTGATATAATTGTGAATAATGTGGCCTTGTTGGTATTACTTTATGAATTGTGAAACAATGTGGCCTCGTCGGTATTACTTTAGAAACTGTGTTATTATCATGTATAACTTGTCTATATGATCATTGTAAATGTCATGATGACTGTTGTATATATGTGAAGTTAAATCTTGTGTTCGTCTATGTAATTATGTTATCATTATAAGCTATAGTGGTGGCTTATGTAAGTATATTTGAAGTTGAAGTGTGATGCTTTGTAGTTAATTATTTGAAACGTGTGATGACTTAAGTTGATGATGTTATGGAAATGTGTAGGTTGACTTAGTTGACCATATGTTCTTCTTGAATGATATGCTATAGGTCATATGGTTGAGCATGTGTGTGTGTTGTTTTGATAGATTTCTGTCTCTTACTTGATACATGTAAAATGTGAATATGTGATTTCTAACACCCCATATTGAAAAAATACTAGTATTTAGCTTTTCAGAAATCTTCAGGTGCAATCGATGGTTACTAATGACAAACCGTAGTCTCATCTACGGCCAGCATTGTGCATCCAATATTTGCTATTTAAACTCTCCCAAAAAATAAGCGCAAAAAATAGACTAAGTGCCGATTTACGGAGATATATATGGTCCATGAGTCATACTATGGTTTTTGGACTTTGTCCTTGGATTGAGAGTCAAGTTAACCATCCTCTGACTTGAAACGCGGATGACCAACATGGATAGTCGTTCGATCTACGGTCCGTAGGTGAAACTTAGCACTCAATTGGGGGGTATTATTATTGAGTAAACTTTAAATGGTCATATCTAAAAAAAATTGAATTAGGTGTCCCATGACCAATGAAAAGACAAATAATTGAATTATCTTTCAATAGACACCGAGATTGCAAAAATCTAACCTCCAAGTAATAGTTATGTTTGTCAGTCCAGGTTATTGTTTGATCCTACAATAAAATTTCCAGGGGTCTTTTGGTCTTTTCCGACATCGTCATATTTGTCATTTTAATCTTTGAAACATTACAAGAACTTACCTAAGTCAAAATCCTAAATCAAAACATAGAAAATTAGAAGCAAGAACGGAGAAAAGGGTCAAGAACACTAGTCAAGAACGCAGCAAGATTCCATCAGTACCAACCCCGAAATCTCAATATTTTTCCATGGATTTCATCACCATGTATGTGCAATTTCCTTCTTATCATAATTAAACCTAGGGTTTCTAGAATTACAACAGATCATGATGAATTAGTTAGATATATGTTTCAAAGAAGATTATAAAGTTATTATTTAGGTTATCTCATGAATTTTTGAACCCTAGCTATGTATTTCATTACTTCGTGAATTATACATGATAGGTCAAATATTTCAGTTACTTAAGATATACATGCCTTAGTTATTAATGAATAATTATCAGATTAATTATTGCATTCTCAGTTTGCATGTTAAATTTTGAGTTATCCACTATTTACATAAATTCAATCAAAATGTATTAATCCCTTTATTCATTGTGAGTAGCATAATACAGAGTTTAACTAGGGTTTAGCCTACCCAAATAGTACCACAACTACTAGCCAAGTAGGTTGTAAGTCCCTTTTTGGGCTTCACATTAGTGATCATGCCAGCATGCCTTTATACTTCTTGCGGGGTATATTGTGTCCTCTCGATGGGGCGTATACATCCGACTCAACATTTAGCTAATGTTGTTTTATAATCAGTTATTAGTAGCTCCCACAGTTCAGTAAGACATTATTGTACTGACCATATTTACAATTCAATTAGTATTCAGTCTCAGCATTTCATAAATTTAGCCATTGCATCCAGTTAGTTCAAAATTTAGTATATCATGTTCAAAACATTTTACTTGATTTTGTGCTTGTTCAGTCATGTTTTATTTAAGCTTTACTCTATCCTATATGCTCAGAACCTTTCAAGTACTAATGTATATGTGCGCTACATCTTCTCGTGATCCAGGTTCAGGTTCTCAGCATCCAGATTACGCTTAGATTGATTCCCGATCTCCAGTGGTGAGTCCTTATTTTCTAACAACAAGAGTCATGAGTTCATTTTAGTAATTTAGATATTTTGTTTTAGTTTTTTTATTCTTAATTGGGGCTTGTCCCATCATTTCTAGTAAGTTAGAGGCTTAAATCAAACATAGTTAGTTTCAGCTTAGTATTGAGTGAACAACTTGTTTGTATTAAACTCATCAATTTTCATATATCTCAGATTTAAGATGTGGGTATTCCCCATCTTTTCATATTAATTATGACTTAGTTTCCACATTTAGTTTAATATCGTCAATATACTCATGATAATGTCAGCATTGTTAACTTGGGATCACTTGTGGTTCTAGGTCCTTTGTCCGTGTCTCGGGGGTAGCTCGGGACGTGACAAAAATGGAAACAAAGCACTAGGTTTAAGAGTCCTAGGATGTCTTAAAAGAAGCAATAAGTACAATCCTTTTCATGGGTGTGTAGCGCACCATATCTAATGAGAGGGAGGCTATAACGTGTTTTAGGAAGAAATTTCACTTTCTTATTACTCTTATTGTGCATAAAGTATGATGTTATTCCATCGTAACTCGACTTGGTATGCTGCAGATCATGCCTTCTCGTAGAGCTAACACTAGGAATGCAAATGTAGCTCCTGCAGGCCCAAATCAGGAAGTCTCCAATGCAGAATTCAGTAATGCCATTCAAATGTTGGCTTAGAGTTTGGACAACCATAACAATTTGGTTCAAGCTTGTATGAATTTTAACGGTGTTTTAGTAGTAGGAAGGGTTCGTGACTTTTCTAGGATGAATCCGCCTGAGTTCTTAGAATCATAGTCTAGTGACAATCCCCGAAATTTTGTGGATGAGATAAATAAGATCTTTGAGGTGATGTAGGTCACTAGGAATGATCGGGTTGAGTTGGCATCATACAAGCTGAAGGATGTGGCACATATATGGTACACTTAGTGTAGGGAAAATAAGGGTGCAGATGCACCTCCTATTACTTGGTATTGCTTTAGTGAGACATTTTTTTGACATGTTTTCCCTATAGATTGGAGAGAAGCATAGGGTCATGAATTCACAAATTTATGGTAGGGTAACATGACGGTCCAAGAGTATGGGCCCAAGTTTAACAAACTCTCCAGGTATGCCCCTCACATGGTTACAACTTCAGGGCTCCGATTAATAAGTTCTTGTATGTACTTTCAAATTTGGTGAAAACAGCGTGCATAAATGCTATATTACTAGGTGATTTGAATATCTATAGGCTTGTGACTCATGCTCAGCAGGTTGAGGGTGATAAGGTTAGGGAATAGACCAAAGAGAATAAGAAGGCTAGGACTAGGAACTATGACTGTTCTTAGCAGAAAAAGGGTGGTGAAATCGCTCGCAGAGTCAGTAGAAGTTTTCATCCCCAGCCTGTTCGTCAGCTAGGTTTCCATCCTTCAAGAACAGGCATTAACAGAAGGTTAGAGAATCAAGCTCTAATTCTAAGGAAGTGTTTCAGGCACCAAGACTTACCCCAATTGCCCTAAGTATAGGAAGAACAATGTAGTCAAGTGCCTCGCAAGAAAGGAAGGATGATTTAGGTACGGTCTGTCTTAACACAGGTTGAGGATTGTCCTTCTAGACAGGGTCTAGGAGGCGGAAATGGTAGAGCTCAGTGTACAACTTCAGCAGCACCAGCAAGTTGCCCGACTTAGCAGGATAACTCATTTGGTACAGGTGGCGGTAAGCACCAAAAGAGTTTGTATGCTCTTCAGGCTCGCCAGTATTAGGAAGGTTTCCATATGTAGTCACTGGTATGTTACTAGTCTTTGGCCTTGATGTTTATGAATACATAGATCCAAGGTGTACCTTTTCGGTTGTAACCCCTTTTACATAGAAATCCAATATAGTGTTAGTCCAGAAACTCTTTCAGATCCTTTCTAAGTCCCTACCTTAGGTTGTGACCCAGTTATAGCTAGACACGTATATAGAATTTGCTTTGTCACATTCTCTCAGAAAGTCACCTTAGCAGATCTTGTAGATTAATAGGCGTCAATCTAATTCTAGGCATGGATTGGTTACATTCCTATTATTCATCACTCATTTGACGAAGTAGGATTATTCGTTTTCAGTTTCTCGACGAACCAATATTAGAGTGGAGTGGATATAACTTAGCATCTTTGGGTAGATACATTCCTTACCTTAAGGATAGAAATATTATATCTAACTGTCATCTCTATCATGTAGTTCGCGTTAAGAATTCTACATCTGAAACCCAACATTTGAGTTAGTTTTAATAGTTAGTATATTTCGAGACGTCTATCCAGAAGATCTTCCCGGAGTCCTTCCTAAAAGGGAAATTAACTTTGAAATTGATCTCCTTCAAGATACCAGGCCTATTTTCATTCCTCCTTACAGAATGGATCCAGTAGAGCTTATGGAATTGAAAGGTCAGTTAAAAGACATTTTAGATAAGGGTTTCATCAGACCTAGTATTTTTTAATAGGGTGCACCAGTGTTGTTCGTAATCGTTCTATAAAAATGTGCATTGACAATAGACAGTTGAACAAGGTCACAATAAAGAACAAGTATCCCATCCAAGGATTGATAATTTATTTGACCAAATTAAGGGTGCTAGCCATTTCTCAAAGATGGAGCTAAGATCGGGTTATAATAACCTTTGACTAAGAGATAGTGACTTTCCAAAAACAACCTTCAAAACCCAGTATGGTCATTATAAATTTGTAGCTATGTTGTTTGGACTAACCAATGCTCTTGCAGATTTCATGGATTTGAAGAACAGAGTGTTCAAACAGTACTTGGACTTGTTTGTTATCGTCTTTATTGATGATATCCTAATTTACTCTAGGAAAAATAAAGAACATGCGAGTCATCTGAGAGCTATTCTGTAGACTCTCAAAGATCGCCAGTTATTTCCAATGTTTAAAAAATTTGAGTTCTGGATGCTATCCTTTGCTTTCCTAGGTCACATTATATCTAGCGAGGGGATAGGAGTGGATTCATAGAAGATAGAAGTAATAAAACAATGGCGTAATCCTACCTCTTATGTAGATATAAGAAGTCTTTTTGGTGTAGCAAGTTATTACAGAAGGTTTGCGGAAGGATTTTCATCCATAGCCTCACCATTGGCTAGGTCAACTCTACTTATTGTCAATTTTCAATTTCAGATGATTGTAAGAAAAACTTTGCAGAATAAAAACATAGATTGACTATAACTCCGGTCTTGACTCTACTAGAATGTTTTAGATGGTTATGTGATATTTGTGATGCATCTAGAGTTGTCCTAGGTTATGTGTTGATGCAGCGAGATAAGTTTATAACTTACGCTTCTACACAACTTAAGGTGCATGAGAAGAACTATCTTACTCATGACCTCAATACTGCTACATTGTTTTTTTAACTCAATATTTGGAGACACTACATGTATGGTATTCATGCAAATGTTTTCACTTACCATAAGACCCTGCAATATGTGTTCACTGAGAAAGACTTGAATCGTCGCAAGAGGAGATGACTTGAGTTCCTTTAGGATTATGATATGAGTGTGCATTACAATCCTGGTAAGGTGAATGTTGTGGAAGGTTATCTTAGATGATTTTCTATGGGCGGTTTACCCATGAAGATGAATAAAGGAAGAAACTAGTGAATGGTGTTCATAGGCTTGCTCTCTTGGGAGTTTTACTTATGAGCATATCATATAGTGTTGTAACTATTCAAAATGTGGAAGAATCTTATTTTGTAGTGGAGGTTAGTAAAAGAAAGACAATGATTCAATCTTTGTTGAATTTAATGATGTAGTTCATAATCAGCGAATGGAGGTTTTCTTCCAAGGGGGAGATGGTGTACTTCGCTAATAGGGTATATTATGTGTTCTAGATGTAGGCGAGTTGACATAGCATATTTTTGCATAGGCCCATAACTCTAGATACTGTATTAATGCAGGTGCCACAAAGATGTACCGCGATCTACGGGAAGCCTATTCGTGGAATTGCATGAAGAGGGATATAGTAGATATTGTGAGTAAGTTCCTTAATAGCAAGAAAGTCAAGGTAGAATCTCAGAAATCAGGGGATATGACTCAAGAGATTTATATTCGTACATGGAGTGGGAAGTGATCAATATCGATTTCATCACAGGGTTACCTCATACTAGTCGACAGATTGACTCCATTTTTGTAATAGTTGACATTATGACCAATTCTTCTCGTATTTTGGCGGTTAAGACTACATATTCGATGGAGATGTATGCCAAATTTTACAATAATGAAAATGTGAGGTTGCATAGGGTTCCTATGTCTATCATCTCAGATAGAGGTCCTTAGTTTGCCTCTCATTTCTGGAAGTCGTTTTAGAAGGGTCTTGATACTCAGGTTAACCTTAGCACATCATTTCATCCGCAGATGGATGGACAGACAGAGCGTACAACTAAGACCCTTGAGGATATGTTTAGAGCTGGTATCATCGATTTCAAGAGTAGTTAAGATGATCACCTTCTTGTTATTGAATTCGCCTACGATAATAGCTATCATTCGTACATTCAGATTACCCCTTCTAAGGCACTGTTACGGCGTAGATGTAGATCTCCTGTTGGTTGGTTTGAAGTAGGTGAATCAACTTTTAAAGAGCCAAATTCAGTCCCTTATGCTATGGAGAAAGTGCAACTCATTAGAGATAGACTTAATAAAACCCTGAGTCATCAGAAGTCTTATGCAGACATAAGGACAATGGAATAAGAGTTCCAAATTAAAGATTGGATTTTCCCGAAAGTGTCACATATGAAAGGATGATGAGATATTTCAAGAAAGTAAAGATTAGTTCAAGATATGTAGGCAATTACAAGATCTTGAAAAGGGTTGGAATGGAGGAATATGATTTAGAGTTGCCAACTGAACTAGCAGCCTTCCACATTTCGCTCTTGAAGAAGTGTGTGCATGACCCAACCTTTGTAGTACCATTTGATAGTGTGGCTATGAAAGATAGTCTTTCTTATCAGGATGGACTAGTTGAGAATCTTGATCGTCAGGTAAGAAGTTTGAGGAATAAAGAAGTCAATACACTCAAGGTTTTGTGGAGGAGTCAGTCAGTAGATGAAACCACTTGGGAAGAAGAAGTAGTCATAAAGGCTAAGTATCCGGACCTCTTTACTTACGATTCCAATCAACCTTTAGGAAGTAGTTCCTCTTCAGTTTTTCAATCATTCATGTTTGAATTCAGCCTCAAAATCATATTCCCTCAGTTTGTACTTGCATTTTTAGCGTATTTGCATGTTCTCGAAACTTAATTAAAACAGAAACTCAGTTCTCAGTGTTTAGTAGTAGGGATTGAATCTTTCTCCCTCAAGTTCAGTGCTATACCGTGGTTTCACGGTTTTTTAATGTTTTTTTCTAAGTTTAGTGTGTGTCCAAAAGCCTTTGTGTATTGATTTTTATGTAAGTTTCCCTTTATTTGCATGAAATCTGTCTAAAGATCAACGCGGAACCTTTTGAGCAAGAAATGAAGAAAAGTTACCACTACGGAGCTTGTGACGGTCCGTCGTGCCTGTGACGGTCCGTAGGTTGCATCGTAATGAAGCTGCTATAGGATGATGGGGATGTATGACCAAGAGTAGGGTTACCAAGTGCATGAAGGATTTTCGTAGCCATGACGGTCCGTCCTGCGGGTTCGTCATGATAATTAAAGAAGTTGTCCCAGTACCCAAATTCCAAGAGTTTAAGTGTTATGGAACGGAGACCATCGACGGACCGTTGTGCCTGTGAAGATATGTCATACCTGCCGTCGAGGGTAATGAAGAGAGCAGTAGAAGAATGTGCAAAGTATGGGACGACAGAGTCCATGACGGCCCGTCGTCACCACGACAACCCGTCGCGAGGTCCGTCGACCTAGCTGCGTTTTGACAGATTTTCAGCAAATAGAGTCCTTTTATTAGGTTATTGTTTATTAAAAATAGTTCGAAAAACCTCGTTTTTGGGTTAGACTCTAAGATAGTTAGAATCTTTATTGGTTAGACTCTTTGTTATTAGACACTTTTATGTTAGATTCTTTGTGAGTAGTTTATTTAGATTTTTACACTTTGGATTGTTACACTTTTCTCTGGAGTTGATTGTTGGTGATTTTGTCAATTAATCAAGTAAAATTTGGATTTTATTCTTACTCATTGAAGTAAGTGCATTAATTCTTATATTATATATATGAATATTCTTATTATGACTATGGGTAACTAAACTCCATAACTAGGGTTGTGGGAAGAATGGGTGAATAAAAGATAAAATCTAACTAAAATAACAATTATAGAATAGTGTCTTGGATGTATTGTTAATTCTTTAGCTTAGAAGTCTTTTTAACGGATGGCCAACGTTAGAACTCAGCTTAATGCTACTTGCCTGGACCAAGGAGGTTGATAATATGAAAACAATTATCAACATAGATTTAGTGTGTACTATCTAATACGCTAGTATTGATTGGTACAAGGTATTAACATAGTCAAATATCGAATGCAATGCTTAATATGAGGTAAAGGTATGGGTTAGTATAGCAACACATGTAGCCGGACCAAGGTGCGGAGTGAAATTTTCTAGATGCCGGACCAATGATTTAGAAATACATAACTTATCACTTTGCATGCAAGATACTAGGAAAGAATTATTATAGTTAGAATTATCAAGTTAGGAACCTGTGGGGAACACTTAAACCCTAGTTACTTTTATTAATTGATTAAACTCCAACATTTGAATTTGTTAGTTGTCTACTTTAATTTCGCTAGTTATTTTCATTCATTTTGAAATAACCTTCCCCCTTTTGTTGTCTTTGTTTTCTAAGGAAATAATTGACAAAATAATAGAATTAATAGATTGAAGTTAAGTCTGAATTATTTTCCTCGTGGGAATGACCCAAACCTCATTAGTTGGGTTCTTACATGATACGACCGCTTTACATCTTATTTGAGAAATAAGTTTGAGCATATCAAATTTTGGCCCCGCTGCCGGGGAAAGTAGCTTTTAGATTAACTTAAACTTATTACTAAAGTTTAGTCGATATTTTCTTAATTTTACCTTTTTTATTGTTTTTGATACTTGCAAAACTATCTTCCTTATATGACAAATACACGGAGAGAAAGAGAACCCTTGTTTCCCTATGATTACGAATTAGAGCGTACACTACGCAACATGAATCGAAACTTGGGTATTAATAATGATGATCTAAACCATAACATGCGAGGTTCGATTAATGTTCATGGTCAGTTATTACCTGATGATCAGGGCCAAAATCAACAAAGGGGACAAAATGCTGCTCCACGTCCTCAAGAATACTACAGATGCTATGACAATATAGAAGACTCTGATGGGCCACTTGTCTTGCCCCCTCTACCACCAGGTCACACCTTTGTGGTAACTAGTAGCCTGATTCAAATGCTCACTTCCAGAGGTTTGTTTTCAGTGGTACCTTCTGAGGATCTACATGCCCATATAGCTAAGGTAAGGGCAGTGTGTAAAAGTTGTGTAGGGAGGCCTGATTTTGATTTGGATGCAATAGGGATAAGAGTCTTTCCTCTCTCACTGTCTAGAGAGGCTGCTATTTGGGTCACTGAGCTCCCTTATAACTGAATTTTCACTTGGAACCAAATAAGGGACGTTTTCTTAGCACGCTACTATACGGTCTCCAAGAAACTAAACCACAAAGACAAAGTGAACAACTTTGTGGCACTACAAGGAGAGTTAGTTAGTAGTTATTGGGATAGATTCACCTCATTTTTCAGAAGCATCCCCAATCACCACATAGATGATGAGTCACTGAAGGAATACTTCTATCGGGACACGATGCTAATAATAAAGCGGTGTTGGATACTATAGCGGGTGGTTCTAATGGGGAGTGTCTTTATGCTGAGATTGCTGAAAAGTTAGAGAAAATCTCCTGGAACAATAAAGTTTGGAGTACTAGGAAGTCAGATACTGGGAGAAATACCTTCGCAGTGCAATCCACTCACAACCCAGCCACAGATGAGATTCGTGAAGAGATGGATCAGGTGAGAATTGAGCTTGGATAGGTATTAAAACATGTAACTGGGGGTGCAGAAAAGATAAATGCAGTTAACTACTTGTCTAAACCACCACCACCAAATGATGAATGCTATTATGAGGAGGATTCCTATGCGGTAAATGAGCATACGGGTGGTTTCCGACCGAGTGCCCAAGGCTCTAATCAGGAGAATTGGCGACAAGGTCAAGGGAACCAAGGTCGGATGTCTGGTAACTATAACCGTCAGGGTCATTATGTTCAACAAGGAAATTACAACCGCGAAAACAACTTCAACAGGGGTAACTATGGTAATAGAAATGATAGGAATGGGCCCTATGTTCCTCCTCAAAATCGTGAAGTTACTCCTAGGGATGGTGGAGGTAGTATGTGGCG
Source organism: Solanum pennellii (assembly GCF_001406875.1). Taxonomy (NCBI): domain Eukaryota; kingdom Viridiplantae; phylum Streptophyta; class Magnoliopsida; order Solanales; family Solanaceae; genus Solanum; species Solanum pennellii. The sequence goes on along the minus strand of NC_028645.1, from coordinate 45,648,408 downwards.
AGTTGAGGATATGTTGCATAAAATTATGAGGAGGTTCGATACTAGTGATGAGCACACTAAAGAGTTGAGGAATGATTTAGCGGGTTTTGGGCAGAAAGTTGATACACATGCAATATCGATTAAGCAGCTTGAGTTACAATTGGCCCAATTATCTGTGACTGTGAACACACAGAAACCGGGCACTCTTCCTAGAAACACTGTCCAAAATCCAAAAAATGATGGACATTGTATCGCATTCACTACTCGCGGTGGTAAGCAAACCATTGACCCACCTATGCCGTCTAATGAGAAAAAGGTGACAAAAGATACTGATATAGTGGTAGAGGTTAATGGTGAAGTAGAAGATAACACTGGAAAAGATGCTGAAGTGCCTAAAAAGGTAACTCCCATGCCTAGACCACCACCCCCATTTCCTCAAACATTAGTGAAAAAGACCAAGGATTGTAAATATTGGCGTTTTATAACACTGTTGAAGCAACATTCCATTAAAGTTCCTTTTTGTAGAAGCCCTAGAAGAAATGCCCGGTTATGCCAAGTATATGAAAGATCTAGTTACAAAGAAAAGATCGGTCACTTTCGAGAATGATGGTAGAATGCAGCATTGTAGTACTATTGCTACAAGATCTCTCGTACAAAAGAAAGATGATCAGGGTGCGTTCACTACTCCTTGTACAGTCGGGTCATTACATTTTGCCAAAACATTATGTGATCTGGGGGAAATCATAAATCTCATGCCCCTCCCGATTTACAAGAAGTTAGGTTTGGGTGACCCAAAGCCCACTGCGATGCGGCTACTGATGGCCGATCGAACAGTTAAAAGACCTATAGGGATACTCTATGATGTGGTAGTAAAAGTGGAGTCGTACATATTTCTTGCAGATTTTGTTATTCTTGATTGTGAAGTTGATTTTGAAGTGCCTATTATTCTTGGGAGGTCATTCCTTGCTACGGGAAGAGCCTTAGTTGATATGGAAAAGGGGCAGATGGAATTTCGGTTGAACAATGAAGAAGCGACCTTCAACATTTGTAGGTCCATGAGGAAGAGTGGTGAGCTCCAATCGGTATCTACTATATCCTACAAAGAAAAGATGAAGAAGGGACATGACCTAAAATGTGAAAAACTAGAGTTTATGGATGGGATTTGGTGCTTTTAGACAATTCTAGGTTGCGTTGACTTCCGGGCAAGCTCAAGTCCAAATGGACTGGCCCTTTCTTGATTACCCAACTATTCCCTCATAGAGCAGTTGAGTTAGAAACCAAGGAGGGTGTACAATTTAAGGTAAATGGTCCACGAATAAAACTTTTTTTTGGGCATGCTGAATCGGCGAATAAAGTGATCAAGGCATACAATCTTAATGAAGGCTGAGTAATCAAGTGTCCTCAGTCGTGCCGCGACGTTAAATCAGGCGCTTGTTGGGAGGCAACACAATACTTAGAGTTTATCTTTTTAGTAATTGTAGAATATTCTACTAATGGGTTTTAAATTTGCAGGCACATCACCAGGAAATTCCGCAGAAAATCACTCTGCAACAGTCAATGACGGACACATCGATGGACCGTCACGCACGCGACGGACCGTCTCATGAATTCGTCATGCCAGGTACGTCTTTCAATTATTTTCAAAACTAGGGCACACGTTACGGAACCAACCACGGACCGTTGCATCTGCGATGGACCGTCGTCCGGGTCTCGTTGCATCATTAATGAGCATACCCGACCCGACCCGGTTGGGGTAATTTAAAAAAATTGGCAGCCTTTAGAAACCCCACCCCTTCGTTTCACCCATTTCTTTCACTCTCTTTCCCATTTCCCTCCCTTTTAAACTTCCAACTTCATACCCCCTTCTCTATCAAACCGATCATTTCCCCAAATTCCCAGATTCCAGATATCTCCTTTCTGCTGCTGTGATTCTCTTCTTGATCACCAAGTACCTTCCTCGCTTGTTTTTCTCAGGTATGTGTCTCTGATTTCTACCCATTTCCATTGCATTTTTTTTAATTCGTATTATCCTATTTCATTTTGGTGGATCTTCATGCTTTGATAAATTTTTGTCTGACCTAGGTTAAGAATCCTTAAATTGCATTGTTAAAACTCTAGAAATAGGTACTTTAACATTGCTAGTTTTCTTGGTATTTGGGTTAGACACATGTTGGTTAACACAAAAGATTCCATCTGAGTCATAGGGGATGATTGTGGCATCCAAATTTCTGTCACTACATAATAGTACGCCACCCCGATGATGGACCGTCATACCCACGACGGACCGTAATAGGGTCCGTTCCAACATCCCCAAAACCTCGCTGTCAAATTTTCTCCAAGTGTCCACCAATGGACACCTGCGACAGACCATCGTTACCATGACGGTCCTTCCTGCACAACCGTTCTGGTTGACAGAGACCCTATTCCGAAGGGTCTCCCACTTTTTCTAAGTGTCCTCTTACGGATATCTACGATGGACCGTCATACCCTCAACGGTCCATCCTACACAACCGTCATGACGGTCCGAGACCCATCTCCTGAGGTTCTCAATACTTTTTCTAAGTGTCCTCTGACGGAAATCTATGATGGAACGTCATACCCTCGACGGTCCGTCCTATATAACCGTTGCGACGGTCAGAGACCCCTCTCCTAAGGGTCTCCATTCTCTTTTCTTACTACCCCACGACGGACATCGACGACGGACCGTCCTTCTTATCTGTCATACTTGTAAGAGACTTTCCTTCAGGGGTCTCCACATTAACATAGTTGAAGTAAGACATGAAGGACCCTACGATGGTCCGTCGTACTCACGACGAGCCGCCAACTGGTTTTTCGTGTTTCACTGACTACTGCAGAAATGTCATTACAACTTAGCTCTTAAATTTTTTTGTTTTGTTTTTGCTCGTCTTTTTTGCTCCTTCTCGTACTAATATTGATTCTTTACAGGTACTATCTCTTATGGCACCAAAATAAGATCGAGCATACACACGTGGGCGATCAAAGGCTGTCGCCCCGTCTACTCGCCTGCTCATTGGCTCTGATGATGAGCGTGACCTCGAGTATGTGCCCCCAGGCACAAACACTCCATCACGAGCTGCACGTGCTACTAGAGCTACGCCTAAAAAGGTGGCGTAGTCACTGCCTCCCAGTCTGATGAGCAGCGCACACTGACCGGCATACCTTGTGGGTCAGCTACTCATGAAGAAGGAGCGTCTGGCTCCTTATGAGTTTCGTGGTTGGAGGAAGCCTCCGGGTCGGCTGAAGTCCCTGCACCCGCCACAGCTGCACAGTCTGCCTCGTCTGATGAGGCTTATAGTTTGGAATCCACTCCCAGCTCACCGACTCGTGCTCTAACCCCGGTTGCCGACCAGCCCAACCAGTGGTGTGTCAACGGGTAGTATCAAGTTTATTCAGACGCAAAGCTTCTGAATGATAAAGGAGTCATGATACGGACCCTTACATTTGAGAGGCGGGTCCATACGGGAAGTATCCCTACTATGCCAGAGATCCACAATCTCTTCACCGGACACCGAGTGAAGTGGACAACGCATTTTTTGGGCCATTTTAGTGAAGAGTTAGTCCAAGATTTCTACGCCTCCTACATGGCTACTCCAGATAACAGATTGATAGGCGGGCTGCCCCCGCCAAAAAGGCCCCACTTGAGCATGTCCGAGTACGTGGCATTCAGGTCAATATCTCCCTGCCTGCCATCTGCCGATATCTATAAGGCGAGGATGTTGAAGCCAACCAGACCACTCTCACTGCCGAGTTCGACTATCTGTGGCAAATTGTTAAAGATGGACAATTCTTGCGTGAGCCATCACTGGGAGGGACCACCAAGAGGTGGATGGCCCTTCAGTTGTCTTTTGATGGTGAGGGTGCCGACTAGGTAACCGAGCCAAGGGGAGACAGCAAGAAGGCTAACCTGACCTTCACCGCTAAGTCATTATGGTTGATTGTCCACCACTTCCTTCCCCCCATAGCCACTAATAATATTGTCACATGGGATCGTGCAGTTCTGATGGCGGAGATGATAGCCGGGTTTGAGGTGGACTTTGCTTGGCTTCTACAGGCGGTCATGCATGAGAGGGCTTTTAAGGTCAGTACTACTTAGGCTTTTCCGTGCATGATATTTTCTTTATGCAGGTCCGCAGATGTTCCCATCTGGCACATTGATTAGCTCAAGACTTCCCTGGGCACTTATGATATCGGCCTCATCAGGGATGAGGCCAATGTGTTGGCTCCACGCAGAGGGCCCCGTCCAGAGTTTCCTCCACTTGGTGACAATCTGGATGATACGGTAGCACAGGCTCGCACTGCTACGCAGGCTGCTTCTGAAACCATTGACACTACCCTGGTCGAGTCTATCCTGGGTAGTAGCACTTCCCCGAGCTCCTGTCGCTCAACCCCTTTCCCCGCTCTTGTCCCGCTAGCTAGGGTCCAGAAACAAGAGGCATTGTTGGCTACACTTCTTCATCACATTCAGCCTTGGATGCTGAGGTCTATTGCTGAGGCAGAAGAGCGCTTGGAGCATAGAATGGTCCAGCACACAGAGCGGAAGACCGCTGAGGTGCATCAGCGCTTGGATGCTTTTGAGTTTAGGGTGCTAGCCCGGCCAACCCCTGAGGGGGACGTGTTGAACCTTTAGGCTGCGGTCGAGAGTCTTCAAGAAGACATTGATATGATCCTAGAGGCTAGGGTGCCTGAGTCTGAGGCCCCTTCTGCAAAGCCTGTTGAGGACACAATGATGGCGGCCTTATTCGCCACTTATGAGATTCCACCACCTTCCCCTCGAGAGAATGCCAAGAGGTGTAAGGGTCGAGAGGAGGATGAGGCTAGAGCACGGAAGAAGGAACACCATCATATGGAGGCTTCAAGGAGAGCCTCGCTTGCTGATGAGGAGGCGCGTCGGATGAGGGTTGTAGAGTCAGCTGTTGGGGCATCTAGCTCAAGAGATGTGGCTATAGAGGGAGGCACATATGATAGTGTTGTTGCTGATGAGGACACTACTGAGGGTGTCTAGATTACAGAGGTAATGGGTTCCGGGGAACCGTACCCACCAGCTTGCTGATCGTCGGCGCTTTGCGCCCAAGGTTTGCTTCACCTACCACTCTCGAATTGCAAATTTTTTATGCATTGGGGACAATTGCATGTCTTTTTCTTGGGGGCGGGGTAAATTGAAAGTGAGTGCTAGGGTGAAGTATGAGTAGCCCAGTTCACTATCCTCTTTTGGGGTTTTTTTGCCTGTGTTCTTTTTCCCCAATAGACTGATTAGTTTTATTGTTGAACCAGCATGTCTATATCTTGTGGACATAGTTTAACTCTAAAGCTTAATGGCTAAAATGATATCCTAATGAAATGAAAATGATGCATCACTAGGCATAGTAATTGATAAATGTGTGTCTCTAAGCATGACATAGAGATACACCACTGCATGACCCTAAGTCTTAAATTCGAACTAGGTGTCTGATAATCTGGTAGAGTATTTAGATGTCAAGTTAGTGTGAGGAAGATTTGAATAGTCCACTATTTGTACTGAGCTAGTACTTGCCTGGTTAGTCGTGCTAAAAGTAAGTTGTAATAGACAATTAGGAAAGGATCATAGGCCCTTCTTCAATATAGCCCATTTTTAGCCTAAATAAAAAAAATGAAATTAATCGCTCTTTGATCAAAATTATTTGAGCTTAAAATAGACGTTTCTTTTTCACCCTAACTAATATTTTCTGGGAATAATGTGTTGGCCCTTGTCCCTCCATGGACATGTGCACCTCATCTTATGCCAAAACCATAAATTAAGGGTGGCTAATGCAGTAAACAACCCTTGCATGGCCCTGACCCAACTTTGGGTATTGTGTACTTTGACTCATGGCAAAGACATGAGTTCAGGGTGTCTATTATGAGGAATGCTCTTGAAAGTGGGGTTGAAAGAACAAAGAGAGAGAAAGAACAAAGGTAAAGTGACTCAAGAATCAGTTGAAACAAAAGTGAAATAAAAAATAAATAACTAAATAAATACAAGAAAAACAATTAAGAAAAGAAGAGAGTCATTTACATAAATGGAGAAAGAGGGGCAAATAGCAAGGTAAAAGAATATGAGAAATTGGGTGAAATAAATTGATGAAAAGAGGAACAATAAACAAAGTAAAATTAAGAAAATATCGACTAAACTTTAGTAATAAGTTTAAGTTAATCTAAAAGCTACATTCCCCGGCAGCGGCACCAAAATTTGATACGCTCAAACTTACCTCTCAAATAAAAAGTAAAGTAGTCGTATCAAGTAAAGAACCCAACTACTGAGGTTGGGATCGTTCCCACGAGAAAAATAGTTCAGACTTAAGTTCAATCTATTATTACTATTATTTAGGCAATTATTTCCTTAGAAAACAAAGACAATAAAAGGGGGGTTTTATTTCTAAATGAATTAAAATAACTATCTAAATTAAAGTAGACAACTAACAGATTCAAATGTTGGAGTTTGATCAATTAATAAAAGTACCTAGGGTTTACGTGTTCACCACAGGTTCTTAATTTGATAATTCTAACTATAACAAGTCTTTCCTAGTATCTTGCATGCAAAGTGATAAATTATGTATTTCTAAATCTTTTGTCCGGCATCTAGAAAATTTCACTACGTACCTTGGTTTGGCTACATGTGTTGCTATACTAACCCTTACCTTTACCTCATATTAAGCATTATATTCGATATTTGATTAAGTTATTACCTCGTATCAATCAATACTAGCAAATTAGATAATATACACTAAATCTATGCTGATAATTCTTTTTCTATTATCTACCTCCTTGGTCCAGCAAGAACCATTAAGGCGAGTTCTAACGTTGGCCATCCGTTAAAAAGAATTATCAATACATGCAGGACACTATTCTAGAATTGTTATTTTAGTTATATTTTATCTTATTATTCACCCATGGTTCCCACAACCCTAGTTATGGAGTTTAGTTACCCATAGTCATAGTCACAATATTCATATATATAATATAAGAATTCATCACTTACTTCAATGAGAAAGAATAAAATCCAGAAATTCCCTTGATTAATCGACAAAATCACCAACAATCAACTCCAGAGAAAAGTGTAACAATCCAAAGTGTAATAATCAAAATAATCTACTAACAAGAAGGACTGTAAATGCTGAAAATCTGTCAAAACGCGGATGGGTCGACGGACCTCGTGACGAGCCACCGTAGTCATGACGGGAAATCATGGACTCCGTCGTCCCATACTTTGCAAACTATTCTGCTGCTCTCTTCATTACCCTCGACGGCAGGTATGACTGACCGTACCAAGCACGACGGTCCATCGAGGGTCTCCGTTCTATAACACTTAAACTCTTGGAATTTGGGTACAGGGACTACTTCTGATCATCACGACGAACAAGCAGGACGGACTGTCATGGCTACGACGGTCCATCATGCACTTCGTAACCCCATACGTTTTCAGAGTTCCCCATCTTCCTTTAGATGTTTCACTACGACGCCACCTACGGGGCGTCACAAGCACGACGGACAGTCACAAGCTCCGTAGGTGGTAACTTTTCTTCTTTTGTTGCTCAAAAACTTCCCCGTTCAACTTTAGATAGATTTCCTGCAAATAAAGTGAAACTTACATAAAAATCAATACAAAAAGGCTTTTGGACACACACTAAACTTAAGGAAAAAGAACTAAAAATACCGTGAAACCACGGTATATCAAATAACATGACTTGCTAGCGATTGTGTCCGTCGATAATATTTTAATCTATTGAAGAAGTAATAATGAGAATATTGATCAATTAGTATCATATTACAAATCCTTAGGTAAACTTTTTTTTTGGAAATATTTAGCGAATGTTACTTTTTGCTAAGATCAATAGTTTTCCTTGGTCATATTGTGTCAAGCAAATGTATAGAGGTACATCCTAAAAAGACAGATGCGGTCAAGAGTTGGCCTAGCCCTCTATTACCTTCATACTGTAAAATTTCTTGGGTTTGGCCGATCGTTTAATGGTTTTCTTCTACTGACTTTCAATTGACGACTTTTTCTTAAAACAAGGCTAAGTTTGTATGGTCTGAATTATGTGAAAAGAGTTTTTCAGAGTTTAATGATAGACTTTCCTCCGATCTAATTTCGATCTTACTTCAGGGTATGGATGGTTTTGTGGTGTATTGTTATGCCACGAGAATTAGGCTAGCATGCAAGTGTTCAATGCAAATCGGAAACCTATTGCCTAAGCCTCACGGTAACTTAAGGTTGATGACAAGAAACATTCAACCCATACCCTTGAATTAGCGGTTGTGGGTTTTCCCTAAAAGACATACATACATTATTTGTATGGCATGCATGCAGATGTGTTCACTGACCATAAGTGCCTACAATATGTGTTTAGTGAAAAGGACTTGAATCTTTGCAAATACTGTTGCTTGAGTTATTAAAGGCTTATGACATTAGTGTCCTTTATCACCCCAGAAAGGGAAATATTATAGCGGATGCTATTAGTATGTACTTTATGGGTAGTTTTGCTCATCTAGATGATGATAGAAAATATGGCATGAGATATTAGATTGTCCCGATTGGGTTTTTGATTGGTAGATTCTGCCAAGAGTGGTGGTATGGTCCATAATCGTTCCAAACCATCTTTTGTAAGTGAACTGAAAGATAAACAATGTCTAGGTCTAGTTTTGTGGAATTGAAGGAAGTGGTACTCAAGAATTCCATTGAGGCTTTAGCCCAAGGTGGATATAGGGACTTACATAGCAAGGTCGATTATGTGTTCCAATTGTTGATAAGTAAAGGGAACAAAATTTGGTAGAGTTTTTGGTATTTTGTTTGCTCGGGATGCACCAATATGCACCTTTATTTACGGGAGATCTATTGGTAGAATTGGATTTGTGCCTTAGTGTCAAAGTTGCCAACAAGTAAAGGTTGAGGCCCAATACTGGGAGGATCATCCCAAGATATGAGTATTCCAACATGGATGTGGGAAGATGCGAAAACTGATTTTACAATATGATTTGGGTTATTGTTGAACGAATTATAAAATCATCCCATTTCATTCCCATCTATGTTTCTAATGAGGTGGAGGACGATGGAAAGTTATATTTGAGGGATATGGTAAGATTCCATGGTGTTCCGTTTTCTATATCTGTGATAGAGGTACTCCGTTCACCTCCTTTTTTTGGAAGTCATTCAAAAAGGTCTTTGCACTAATTTGAATCTTAGCACGTCTTTTCAACTTCAAATTGATGGGTAAGAGGAGAGAATGATCCAAACTTTAGGAAAGTTGTTGAGATCGTGTGTCATAGATTTCAGAAGTTGGGATGATGATCACTTGCAATTAATACAGTTTGCTCATAACAATATAAACCATTATAGTATTGGTATGGCCCTATTTGAAGCTCTATAAGGTAGAAGGGGTAGATCTCCTATAGGATGGTTTGAGGTGGGTCAAATTGTTGTCATTTGACCCGACTGAGTTCATAAAACTATAGAAAAGTTTGGCTTATTTGGGAGAGGTTGAGGACAGAAAAAATCTAGCGAAATTCCTATGCCGATGTTAGAAAGAGATACATTGAGTTTGTGGTTAATGATTATTTATATTTGAAAATCTCACCCATGAAGGGCTTGATGAGATTTGGGAAGAAAGGAAACTTAGTTTCCGGTTGTAGGCCCTTATCGAATGTTGACACGTGTCCATAAGATTGCCTATGAGCTTGATTTTCAAAATGATTTTGCAATGACGCATCTAGTGTTCCATGCCTCTATGTTTAAAAATATGTTGGGAATCCTATATCCATAGTTCCCCTTGAAGTAATTGGAGTTGATGAAATTCTCTCGTATAAGGAAGTAGCGATTGAGATTCTAGACTGGAAAGTTAATAGATTGATGAATTATAAAGTATCTCCCGTGAGGTATTCTGGAGAAACGAGTTAGTTGAGGGTGCTACATTGCAAGCGAGGGCGATATGAATTCCAGATATCCTCATCTCTTTCCTTCTACTTTCTCTTAAGGACAAGTGTTTCCTCTAGGTTTGTTTATGATTTGAAGTCATGTCTGATTTAGTTTTTCCCTTTATTTCCTTATGTTATGCATGTTCCTGAAAACACGTGTTTTAAAAGTAAATGAGTTTATGCAATTGATTTTTGTCATGTTGTAGTGCATTGAGTAAGTTTTCCTATTGACTTCATGAGATGAATTGATGATTATGTTTAATTATCTTTTTCGATATTGAATTGAATATGAGCTCAATGAAATTATGTTGAACTTGTTTTGAAATAGAGAAGGTAGTTCCTCCTTTAATATATGAAATCTGAAAATTTCATGCATAATGGGTTGTTAGAAGTAGTTTATAAAACTTTAAGGTGTATTGAGTGGATTTGAATCAGAGTTGATGTTTCCTCCACAAATTTCTCAATTTTGATGAGTTCCATACATGATAAACAACTGGTCTTACATCATTTGCCTAGAAAATTAATTAAAATATCATTCAAAGACAAAAGAAATGAAGGGTGAGATAGTATAACACCCCAAAGTCTAGTACACTAGAATAGGCTAGGATTACACTGTATAACAAAAAAGTGGGATAACGAGGAAAAATTCAATAAAATCAGACCCCACCCATGGAACAACTAATATATTGTAGGTGGGACCATAGGTCATAGATCGAGAAGCATCGATGGCCAGAAAGTCTCAGACCACGATCAATGATTGACCAGGACGGACAGTAGGTCCATCCACATTCTGTCGATCAATTCTTATGGGCCAAAGTGTTACAGTTATTTAAGGGGCATATGGGTCTTTTCCAATTTTAACTGAATCATAATGGTGTCATTTTTCCTATACCTAAATCACCTATATAAGAAATGTTAACCCAAAAATCCCTTATTAATGTAATTCTCTCAAATAACTTAAGGGAATTCCCAAAAGTACTCTCAAATATTCTCTCCCTAAAAGTTTGAAGAAAAATAAAGATATGGATGCTAGGTAATGGATATAGTTTCAAAATCTCTAGATTTTTAAGAGATTTGTGATCAAGGTATGATAGATCTTCATCCATGGAAATCATCTACTAATTGAGTCATGTAGAACTTCCCCAATTTGATGAATAATTCCTCGATTCTGGCAAGGTTTTTTCAGTTGTTGTGGGTTATGTTTATTAAGTACCCAATTGAGTGGATTATGATTCATTAGTATTGAATTACTATGATTAAATGTTTCTTTAATATAATTATATGTACACAAGCCTACTCCATGATTATGATCAAGAATTGATATAATTAGGCCGATAACATTAAAGGAAACCTTGTAGGCTTAGATGAAATATTATAGGATAAATGAAATGTAATCAGAATATCTTTAGAATAATGTTTGGATGATGATCATGAAACATAGGGCTTTAATAATAAGGCTTAGGATTTGAATTCATACTAAATAACACTACACCATTTTCGGCCTACGGCAACACCACGTAAGTGTAGCCTAAACTAGCAAAAAGTGTGGCCTTTGATAAAAGGCTACACTTTTGGATATTCAGCAACACTTTTTAGGGGCTGCCCAAAAGAAGCGTAACCTTTGACATTAGGCAACACTTTTTAATTGTTGCCATCTTTGGCTACACTTATAAAGCGCAGCCAAATAGGTATAAGGGCACGCTTTGAAAACGTGCATTAGCAACACCTATTTTTTTTTAGACTACACTTAAAAGCGTTGCCTTTTCAGATTTATTGGTCACACTTAAAAAGTGTTGCCTTTTATTGGTCATCTATTGCAACA